>NC_056727.1:1240282676-1240583940 GCF_019279795.1 Protopterus annectens | reverse complement strand
CCTTGCCATCCAGACCAGGGAGGCCACAATGGAATGTCTTCACACCCACATTGCCATTGTGTGTGTTGGACAGAGGTTGCCGACAGGTGTGGTAGCTATTTCCTGAACACGCCCACCATCTTTAATGGCATTTCACCTACATGTGACATTGGGACGAACCTGTCCTTCACACTGGGTAGGGCTGCACCTTCTCTGGCATTTAGTAGCAGGCCATGGCTCTGGCACCAGTCATCCATGTCTATGACGCCCTAGGTGGATGTCCGTGTAACATGGGGTGTTGGGTATGTTGGCCGGTGCGTAGTCATCTGCATACCTTGTCTGCTACAATCCCTATGATTGCATGCACATTAGAAGGTCGGATGCCATATGGCAGGGGGCCCAGGAGTGAGCCCTGTGGGCCTCCACTGGGTCCAGATATGACTGTGACAAGGCACCTTGAGCACCAACCCTGTGTGGTGTGACCTCCAACCTGTCTTGAGAAGCATCGGGTGACATATGTCCCCACATGTATGCTGGCGAGCCTTTCCATGGGTCCCATGTGTAGTGTGCTCTGAACGCTCCCACCAGGTCATGGTACTGTGTGCAAACCCACGTATCCCCATCAATGGCCTTGGTGACCACTCCAGACTGGACGAGCAGGTTCGGGAGGCAGGATCCGCCCTTGACTATGTAGTTGTGGGTATGTTCCGGTATTGGCTGTACACCGCTATCTGTAACCATGGCCACCTGTATGGACCTCCACACAGCTTTGCAGACAACACTTGTCAAGCATATAGGGTGTGGCTGTTGACAGTCCATAGGAGCACTACCCTGGCATAGTGGGACCACAGATGCCATATGGCATCCATTGGTGACATAGCCCATAGTAAGGCTAACATGACACAGTGGCCGCATGTGTGGGCCGAGGGCCTCAATGAGGATGGGTAGCACACAGCCAGGGACACCATCGGTGCCCATTGCTGACGTGTCAACTGCCATAGAGATATGGGATCACTCCAGGCCATATGAGATGTTTGGGAGGATACACTCTGGTGGGATGGATATGTTCCCTGTTTGGGGGGGGTGTATGCATGGAACATGTCCTGTGGTTTGCAGACAATGTCTGTGGGTGCAGTGACTGTTGTACCATTCTGGACCATTTCCAGGCAAGTCTGTGTGCCCCCAACCATGTCCTTACCACAGTTAGGGAAGGCCCTGTGGTTCTCTCATGTCCCCTCTCCACTACCACTCCCACAAGCCGTGGATGATGGTATGTGGGGCCGTATGGTGACGCCGGTATGAATGGGTGATGGTTTCCCTGGTACTGTCATTGCTCTGCCATGTATTAGCTCCAACTGTTGATGTACAGGTAGTCAGTGGCTGCGGTCCACCACACCATGTGCCTACCTGTGGTGGACAAGGTCCTGATGTCATCATGTTTGCCTGTTGCAGACATGCATGTGGGTGGTCCGGGAAGGCATTCGTTAGGCGTTTGCCGGTCTGGCCTGTGTTCAACACTGGCATGGAGGACTTGTAGGGTACCACACGGTCATGATGTGTGTGGTTTTCTGTGGAGAGGTCATCACTGAGGTCCCCCATGCTGGTGTTGGTTACAGGGAGTGGATGACCAGTGTATCCACTATATGGTCTTGCATCACCATTGAGGGCTGTACATCCTGTGTGGGGCATATCCTCACCATGTGTGATGGGCAGAACTGTCAGACATCCCCCCCTAGTATGTATGGTGCATGGCTGTTTAACAGTGGCCAGGTGTGTGAACACCTGGGACTGCTGGCGTACTGTGTTGTGCTATGGGTAATGTTCCCAGGCTATGTATGGGTGGTTCATGTCACCCAATACGGTGCTGTTGTGAGAGCATGCCCACTCACCAGTGTCCTCAGGACATCTGTGAAGGTATCCTGTGTTTGTGAGGGTTGTCTGTAGCATGCAACAAACTGTAGGCCAGTCCTACACATGGTTAATTGCACCTAGATATTCCCCGCAGCAACGGCCACGTCTGTGGCATGGCCGGGTTGCTGTTGTGTGGCTGGACACACAGGACGGTCCGCATCCCGCCACCCATGCCGTCGCACCATGTGTATGCATGTCTGCTCTGTGCCGACTCTAAGTGTCTGAGCATGCCCAGTAGGCAGCTGTGTAGATAGACACACAGCACAGTGCACACCGTGCCCGTCTGCAGTTATACCCCGGGTGCATGCCTGTATCCCCTACGCAACGGCCACGTCTGTGTCATGGCCAGGTTTCTGTTGTGTGGCTGGACACACACGACGGTCCACATTCCGCCACCCATGCCGTCGCACCATGTGTATGCATGTCTGCCCTGTGCCGAGTCTAAGTGTCTGAGCATGCCCAGTATGCAGTGATGTACTGATCAGTAGTTACTTGTTATTCCCGGCTGCAGCACTAACGTGTTAGTGTACGGCGAGCTTGGGATGGTACCAGACTGCGTGACTGCGCACTCTGTCCGAACTCCTGATCGGGCGCATTGCCTCTGCAAATGATACCACTCACGTAGGGGTATGCCTCCTGACAGCGCTCTGCTCAGTAAACTCGGTAGCGCGTTCTGTAAATGCTTCATACTGTAGTGTGTTCATGTAGATAGGCGTAGGTTCGTCCCCCGTCCCTTCCGTGTGTGTGTGTGTGTGTGTGTGTGTGTGTGTGTGTGTGTGTGTGTGTGTGTGTGTGTTTCCAGCTGCCTCTGCGACTGATTATGCTTTTAGACGCTCCGCAACACATGCCTTGGCTATTGCCAACTATTGTCTTGCGGGTGACGTCAGTAGCCTACAAGTATGCGTGTGACAGCGCACTGTTCAGTAAAGTCGGTAGCGCGTTCTGTAAATGCTTCATACTGTAGTGTGTTCATGTAGATAGGCGTAGGTTCGTGCCCCGTCCCTTCCGTGTGTGTGTGTGTCTGTGTGTGTGTGTTTCCAGCTGCCTCTGCGACTGATTATGCTTTTAGACGCTCCGCAACACATGCCTTGGCTATTGCCAACTATTGTCTTGCGGGTGACGTCAGTAGCCTACAAGTATGCGGTGACAGCTCTGTTCAGTAAAGTCGGTAGCGTTCTGTAAATGCTTCATACTGTAGTGTGTTCATGTAGATAGGCGTAGGTTCGTGCCCGTCCCTTCCGTGTGTGTGTGTCTCTGTGTGTGTGTGTTTCCAGCTGCCTCTGCGACTGATTATGCTTTTAGACGCTCCGCAACACATGCCTTGGCTATTGCCAACTATTGTCTTGCGGGTGACGTCAGCAGCCTACAAGTATGCGTGTGACAGCGCTCTGTTCAGTAAAGTCGGTAGCGCGTTCTGTAAATGCTTCATACTGTAGTGTGTTCATGTAGATAGGCGTAGGTTCGTGCCCCGTCCCTTCCGTGTGTGTGTGTCTCTGTGTGTGTGTGTTTCCAGCTGCCTCTGCGAATGAACATGCTTTTAGACGCTCCGCAACACATACCTTGGCTATTGCCAACTATTGTTATGCGGGTGACGTCACCAGCCTACAAGTATGCCTCTGACAGCGCTCACGTCAGTTAACTCGGTAGCGCATTCTGTAAATGCTTCATACTGTACTGAGTTCATGTAAATAGGCGTAGGTTCATCTCCCGTCCCTTCCGTGTGTGTGTGTGTTTCCGTTGCTTTCGCAAATACAACTGAATAAGCAAATTCTTAAAGTGTTCACAATCAACAGTGTGATATTTAAAATCATGTTAAGACTCACATTGTTGATTGTGAACATTCTTAGACATAGCATTTTTCCTGCACACGTTGTGGAAACAACGAAACCGTTGCATGTTTTAATGAACTGTTTAAATGTTACGAAGACTTGTGTTGTGTCGAACTACGGGGACTATTCTTGCTGCAGGTTGCTGGTTTGTTTGTGTTTCATAGTACAATATCATGTAATAAGTGTGTTCATAGTATGCTTTCTGTGATGTTGACATGTGTGTGTTTCGTTAGCAGTACGCCTCTGCTTTCTATGCTGTGGCTACATCTCCATTGCTCGCATAGAAAGTGACAAATGGAAGTGTAAGGGTGGACATTTAAAGCCTGGATACTTCCATGTTATGTGTAAGTCTCACGGGCCAACGGGTGATAGCGCATACATGTCTATGAAGTACCTTTGGATACCATATGCGACCTGTCGTGACGAAATGTTTACGTTGACTGTTCCATCTACCTATGTGTGACATGGTTTGTGGCCATAGGGTGCCAGCAAGTCTTCCCTGTTCATTGGGTGTTTGCCATGGTGTATTGACATCAATCCTATTAATTCACGAAGGATGTCTTTCATTGGTGGCAACGCCATAGTTTGACCATCGTATGTCATTCCCAGCAGACGTGGAGATTGTGCCATTGGTATCTTTACACAGGTGACCCATCTGTTCCACTGTATGGAAGCGTGTGATCCCCATACATGTGCTGGCACATTGAGTGTTGTGTACGCCGGTATCTGCCCAGCGGTCTTGCTTTGAATGGGGAGTGTGTACTGTAGACCGTATCTGTATTCCCTGGGTTATGCCTTGCAACAGCTGTGGGATTCCCCCAGGTTTGCAGCTATGGGTGCCATCTTGGCCGTACGTTTGTCCATCCATGGGAACTGCCTACTGGACACTAGTATCGGGCTGTCAACATTTCACAGCTGCATTCTCCATTTCCGGTGGATGATCGGTATTAGTATTGCGGAGTAACGCATATGCCATGGCCACGTCCCGCACACGGGGCGGGACAACGAATCATCTGCCAATCCACACCGACACCCATATTTGCATACCCACGATCCCATGTCTGCAACCCTCGACAGTACCCCTTGCACACCCTTCATGTGTGCGTAAATGGGATGTGAACGTACGTGTATGGACGCAGCAGCCTGGGGAGTCCTATTCATATGTCCTGCATTTCATGGACGGCTGTCATCACCCTTGAAGACGCTTGTGGTGCATATATCTACCTGTGCCGTAGTCACGGCTGTCACCTCTTCCGGTTCACACTATGTTGCCCACACTTACTTAAGGAGTAATTTTTGGGTCCTGCAATGGACACCGATGTGCATATGTAAAGTTTAGAACATGTTGGACTGTGTCCATTCGGCCAGTGGGTTTGACTGCCGCCGTATGTTCCCCATTCCCGGATGTCTGTCCGCCTACCCATATTATGTAGTGCTACGTAACCCGTGTCCTTCCACAATTTACCCATATGGTGTTACTGTAGTCCTGCAGGTTGGCAACTGCTTTAGATAATCCTCAGAGGTACCATTGTGAACTATCCGCCACTGTATTGTCAGTATAACACAGCCGGTACATGTAGAACCTATTTATTCATGACAGTATGTTGTTTATGTGTGGGAACGCCATATTTTAGCGATAGTATGACCTTCCTAGTTGACGTTGTTGGTGTGCCATTAATATGTGTTCCACAGGTCGCATATGTTCCGCAGAGTGGAAGCGGGTGATCCCCACATACTTGATAGCACCTTGGCTGCTGTGTACGCTGGGATTCGCACGGCAGGATGGATGTCTACGGGATGTATCTACTGTTGTTTCCATCTGTATGTCCTGTGTCATGCCCTACTACGGCTGTGTGATTCCACCAGGTTTGCTATTATGGGTGCCATCTTGTCCGTACGTTTGTCCATCCTTGGGAAATGCCTACTGGACACTGATGTAGGGCTGAACACATTTCACACCTGCCTTTAGCATTACCCTATGGATGCTTTGCATCCTTACTGGGGACTAAGGCACGTCCTGTACCCGCAGCCCTCCCACGGGGCGGGACAACGGATTATCTGCCAAACAACACCGAGCCCCATTTTGCATACCCAGGATACCATGGCTGCAACCCCCCACGGTACGCATGACACATCCTTCATGTGTGCGGAACTGGGATATGGACGCACATGTATGGACACGGCAGTCTGGGGACCTCTGTTCATATGTCCTGCATGTCATGGGCAGGTATCATCAACCTTAAACACGCTGGTGGTGCATATGTCTAGCTGTGCCGTAGTCACGGTTAGTACTCTGATTGGCCGATCCCGGTGTATAAAGGAGCAAACGCCGTAATTTTTGGAGTCCTACAATGGACACCGATGTGCATTTGTAAAGTGTAGAACGTGTTTGACTGTCACCATCTGGCCAGTGGTATTGACTGCCGCTGTATGTTCCCCAATCGTGGATGTCTGCTTGACTACCCATCGTTTGTATGACATGGCCTATCTATATCCACGTGCCAGTATGCGGAAATACAGCAAACCTTGCGTCCTGCCCATCTTCATAAACGACATTATGGAACATATATCGGCAAAAACAGACACTGTCAAATACGATAGACTCCACAGGGAAAGGATACTGAGCTCTCTCACCTACTAACATGGGGCATCGTCGGAGTACGGAATGCATGACATAGCCGTCCCTTATACACTTCCTTCAGAGTCGGTTTAAAGCGAAATAATCAATAAGCCTGCTCATAGTTAGGTGGACAGTGCCCCAAGTCTTGATTATAACGTGACATATACATATCAGTGTTGCATGCCTTACTTCATGGAAACAATAATACGGCAACAATGTGTTAATATATATACAATATTGGTAAATACAATCAGTATCCGGACACATAGTTGATAATTGTTGTGAGTGCACCTTAGAATGTAGTGTGTTGATCAGGATATTGTATATCAATGTGTATAATAGTAGCATTACGATAACAAAGCATGGAATCAATAAGTACTATTTAAGCATATATTTTACAATTATGAATGTAAATGTGTGGAGGAGACATCCGTAACCTTCCCTGGTTCCACTGGATCACACACGCACACTCGCATGTCCGGATTGTGGGTTACGCGCACGCGCACATGCATATCCGTAGTCCGTTTATATATGTTTACAGTGTCTGTGTGGTTACGTGTTTTGCGTTACTTGTGAGTATTTCGGTAACATATGTCTGATCCGGTTGACGGACGTGTACAGAAAGCACTTACAGCTTTATATATGTAACAGTCTTTGCAGCATGGACGCTTTACGTACACGTGCACATCTATATGTTCTATAGTCGTAATTCAAACGTGACTGCATTCACGTTTGCCGGTTACTGTGACCAGTACACGTTAGCTGTTCGTTGTCATTAATATGCATACCCATGGTACCTATGTACATTTACATATCCCCCCCCCGCACACACGCACGTCACAGGCATCCATTCTCCTGCTGGGAAAGGTGCGGTACTGCATGTTGAACATTCCTAATTCCCCCCCGCTCATGGCCCAGGATGCATATGTCGTCACCGCAGGGCTGTTCAGATGACAGCTGCTTATATCCCATACGCATACAGGCCTTCGATTGTCAGGGTGTTGCTGTGGTGCTTTGGGTTTGGTCTTGTCCGCCCACTGTACGGGACTGCCCTGACCCTGTACGAATGTTAGATGAGTCACATGGGCACGTTTTGTCCGTGTCCATGGTACCATGTCACGTCCCCAAATTATTCGTAACCAGTGCCGATTGGCCGGTGTACCCGTTGTAGATCTCGTTATACTAATTGCACACGGTCTGGTCGAACTGAACAATTTCCATTACTAACCCTCCGTATGTATGGCCTGTGTCGCAATATTACAAGGGTTTAACATTGCGTGACGACTTTCACTGAGCCACAGACATGTCCGTTGCTTTGTTTGGCCCGGTTCCGCTGTGCTACACACATTTAACATGGCGGAACAGGTTGGACAGCTCAGCCACGAGGACATCGGGTTATCCGTCGCTGTCTATTATTGAATTAGGGTTACCACATTTTCAAATGCCCAAAGTGGGACATTTTTTGAAGAAACATCAGATTTTGCGGGGCAGAATGCATCCACAGCCAGTATAAAGGACATAACTTCACTTTTTTGCCATAATAAAAGGTTATTCTTGTAGGATTTGAGTTGCTTATTCTGTTTCTTTTAACATTTAGGTGTTTCAAATACAAAATAACTGTTTTATGCAACTATTAAAGAAAATAAAGGAAATAATTTTGTCCTAAAATCTCAGGACATTTGCTATTTTTTCAATTTTTTTGCAGGACACAACTGCCCAAAGAGGGACTGTCCCTCGCAAAGTGGGACAGGTGGTAACCCTATTATTGAATGTCTATGTGGAGTTTGTTTCACAAAGCGAGACAATGTCGACATTGTTAACGGACATCTCGCGCAGTACGTCCGCACCGCCGCGGGTGACGTATGTCTGCCTTTGGCCGGCGAACAGGCATTATGCTGTGCCATTATGTCTGGGGATATATGGTTTCCTGACATAGATGATATGCCATACTAGCAATGACCCTAGCAATGACCCGCGTCTGGGTGTGGGTACTGCTGTATTACCCACGGGAAGAGTGGCCTTAGGTTAAGTGGTGACCTAGGCAGAAGTTGCCACCGATACCTCACCCGCTACCCCCCTCCTGGTCTACCTACACCAAATACAGTCTGGAAAGGTGGCCCGAGTAGAGCAACACCCTAGACGGCTACCTACTTGGCCTATGCCTAAGGCCGGCTATGTGTGTGGTCCCTCGGGCATCGGACTCGGGAACGTGCCACGTCTGCCGTGGGTATGTCCATCATTACCCACATCCAGCCCCGAGGCAGTCAACACAGCATCCATGGGTCCACATGGTGTCCCAGCTGTGTACTCCAGGAACTCTATGGGGAATTTAACCCACACTTAGGACAGCTGTTTAATCTTAGCCTCACCTCAGGATACGTACCTGAGTAGTAGCACAGGGCGACTGTAGTCACACTCCACATAGATGGAGCCTCCACTGACCCTGGTTATTACCATACCATTAGTTTGACAAGCCTTATCTGCAAAGCCATGGAGATGGATCATAATGGGACACATAGATAAAGACATAGGGGACCCGCATACTTTGGATACAACCCAGTTTAGCTTGGTCAGAGTCAGATCATGCCCTTTACACGTGTTTCACTTTGTAGAATCAGTCACCAAGGCCATTGCTGAGGGTAAAGCAGTCCATACAGCCTACCTCAACCCGGCAGAGGCCTTCGACACAATACCCCCCTCGGGTATAATTGATAAACCCGTCATCTTGAATGTAAATCCATACATCGCCATATGGGTTGCAAACTGGCTAAGTCACAGAACACACATGGCCATAGTTGCTGGCGCCATGTCATACTCACAGCCAGTCACAGGTGGTGTCCCATGGGGCTCAGTCCTGGGTCCACTATTTCCAGCATCTACGTTTCCAATGTACACGCATACACAGGGGGGTTATGGGTGACAATGTTTGCAGATGACTGCAAACCGGGTGCCAAAGTCAGACACACATCTGACACAGATATCCTTCAGGAGTGCCTCACAGATGTGGATAAGTGGTACCAGAGACATGTCCTACAGCTAAATGCCAGGAAATGCATAGGCATACCCTTCGGGAAGAACAAGGTTACCCCGAGCTACCATATAGGTGGCAATCCACTGAGCACAGAGGGGGTTACCAGTGATCTGGGGACACGTGTTGTTGTTAACCGTTCGTTAGACACACATGTTGCTAACATAGTTAGGTAGACCTTCCACATTGCCCACATCATCATGAAGGGATTCACATCTAGATCAGGGAGGTCATTGTCCCCTTGTACTCATCACTCAATAGACCTATGATTGGGTACAATGCCCGTTCAGAATGTATCTGACCCAACACCTGCAGCAGCTGGAAAGGCACCAACAGTTCCTCGACAAACAGATGCAGGGTCTCAGGTATATGTGTTATACTGACCGACTGAAAGAATTCCAGCTGTATACAGTTGCATACCACTTGCCCAGAGGTGACCCGTGCCTGGCATACAAGGCTATGTCGAACCCAGATCTGATGACTATGCTTCACGTAAATAAGTTAGATCTCTCAGAACCACAAGGGCAGCTGACGTACACCTTGACACTGTCATTAATCGAACGTGTTGTTGGGACGGATTCATCACCCAGACACTCACTATGCTGTGGAACAACATCCCAGTACATGTGAGGGCAAGCACCTCGCTGGCCTTGTGTTAGTGTTTAGACATGGATGTCTGAATTGATTTATTTAAGTAACCTTCTATATGAATATTTACATTAGCACATTGTGAATCTTTACATTTCGTTGGTCTATTTTACAGTAGTCATAATCATACGGTTTATGTGTATATATTATGGTTCATTTATATTACTAGGTGTCTGCAGTTCTGTTAATATATTGGCACAATCCGTAGGACATATATATGTATCTTACACAGTCAGACATTTGGAAAACATTTGATGTTGGTTCATCTTTCATATATGTACACATATTTCTATTTTCCGATGAAGACTGTACCTTTCGAAGCAATGTCTGATGTCCTCACTGTGTGGGATCTGTAACCCAAGTAAGGTTTGTTCGCTTGTCTGCCTTTAAGGCATGTAATTAGTACCTAGCACATCTAATGTACTGACCAATTAATGCTTTTAAATGTAGTAGGTTGGACTGCATTGTATGTATTCTGAATAGGTCTGCTTATGAAGCAGACGAAGTGGGCTCCAATAGACTATGGTGACTTCCTTTAATTCTTGGTGTGCTCTGAGTGGTCACTGACGGTCCCTACAGTACCTCGTCCTTGCTTTGGACTTCATCGGCTGGTTGTCTGTGTTTGTTGTATGGGGAATGTCAACTGTAGTCCCTATGTGTATTACTTGTGTAATGCCTTACTACGGCGGTGTAATTCCACCGGGTTTGCAGTTATGGGTGCCATCTTAGTCATACGCTTGTCCATCCATGTGAATTGCCTACTGTACACTGGTATAGGGCTGTACACATTTCACACCTGCATTTTGCATTCTCCGGAGTATGGTTTGCATTATTAGCGGAGAGTGACGCATCTGCTACGCACACGTCCCTCCCACGGGGCGGGACAAAGGATTGCCTGCGAAACAACACCGAGGCCAGATTCTACATACCCAGACTCCCTTGACTGCAACAGTGGACAGTACCCATTACACATCCTTCATGTGTGCGGGACTGTGATGTGGACGCAGCTGAATGGACCCGATACCCTGGGTATTTCTGTGCATGTGTGCTGCATTTCATGGACAGCTATCATCAACATTGAACACGCTTGCGTGCATATGTGTACCTGTGACGTGGTGACGACAATGAGATCACGTGAGTAATGCAGGAAGCTAGCAGGCATTCTCTGAACAGAATGTTTGGGTCCTACAATGGACAACGATGTGCATATGTCAAGTTAGATGTTGCTGGACTGTGTCCACCTGCCCAGTGCTTTTCACTGCTGGTGTATGTTCCCCAATCGCGGATGTCTGTTTGACTACCCATTCCACATGGTGCTACATAACCAGGTGATTTAGTACTGTGAACAAATGACATACATCCAAAGATGCTGGTTAGCAACTGCTTCATATAAACCTCAGACATCCCAATGGGACATATCCGTCACTGTATTTCCAATATAACACCACCAGAACATGTTGATTACCTATGTATTCATTTAACCATGTTGTCTTCGTAGGTGGGAATGCCATAGTTTACATATCCTACGTGACGTTGTGTGTGTGCCATTAGTATGTGTTCCACAGGTCGCACATCTGTTCCGCTGTACGGTAGCGGGTGCTCCTCAGTCTGTTGCTGGCAGATTGAGTGCTGTGTACGCCGGTGTTGGCACGACGGTCCGGCTTTGTATGTGGAATGTCAACTGTAGTCCCTATGTGTATTTCCTGTGTTATGCCTTACCGCGGCTATGTCATTTACCTGGGTTTGCAGTTGTGGGTGCCATCCTGGCCATACGGGTGTCCATCCATGACAATTGCCTACTGGACACTAGTATAGGGCTGTACACATTCCACACCTACATTTAGCATTCTCCAGTGGATCGTTTGCATCATTAGCGGATAGTATGGCAGGTGCTACACACACATCCCTCCCACGGGGCGGGAGAAAGGATTGCCTGCGAAACAACACCGAGCACAGAGTCTACATACCCAGAATCCCTTGACTGCAACAATTGACAGTACCCATTACACATCCTTCATGTGTGCAGGACTGTGATGTGTACGCAGTTCTATGGACCCGGTACCCTGGGTATTTCTGTGCATCTGTGCTGCATTACATGGACAGCTATCATCAACATTAAACACGCTTGCAGTGCATATGTGTACCTGTGACGACAATGGGTTCAGGTACGTATTGAAAGAAGACGTGAATCTGGTGTCATGTCAATTTTTGGGTCCTACAATGGACACCACTGTGCATATTTAAAGTGTAGAGCTTGTCGGACTGTGTCCTTGTGAGCAGTGGGTTTCACTGATGCTGTGTGTTCAGCAATCGTGGATGTGTGCTTGACTACCCATACTGTGTTGTGGTACAGGAACCATGTCTTCCGACACCAGAAACCAATGCTATACATCCAATGTTGCAGGTTAACAACCACTTTCATACCATACCCAGAGGTCACGATTGGGAGGTATTGCCACTTTATTATCGGAACAACACCCCAGACTGTGTACATCATGGGAACTTTAGGCCAGTCTTACCGCCATTTCCAATTGTAATTAGCAGACACATGTCAATACATGTATGATAACACATATTGTCATGCAGAAGTTGATCTATGTTATTTGGACATTGGCTTCTGCTTTTGGCATCCGTTGCTGTGAGTGTTGCCAGTTACCATACACATTGCTTGCTCAGAGGCAGACTACACAATTCTGCGCAGTACTGTGGTCTCCTTTAAGGACCCTGAGCCAGTGGTCGATGGTACGGCAGCCACTGCATCAATCACATTTGCCATCTACCAGTACCTACAGGACTGCATGAGCCAGTCATTCACTTACCCAACTGTGGTTCACTGTACCAATGCCAAGCATCCAGTGTGGTGTACCCCAGCCATACACAAAATGTACAACACGAGGAGGTGGCTACTACAAGGTGGAGCAGACACCTTGTGAGGTGTGACACCCTTGGTCATCATATGTGTAGACTTACACACTGTCATGAAATAGTCCAGGGCACATTCCACAGATATACCTACATGGACCTGGCTAACAATCATACCACCTTCAGTTGCTATGCTGGACACCTGGGAGCTCACTCCCACATATGCTCTGACTGGGTTCACATAGAGGTGGGGTTTACTCAACATACACACATTGCCAACATACAGGCTGACAAGTCCAGTGAGGACATCTCCACACCCTCCCCCACACATGAGGAGATGTGTGTACCAGTGGTTTGTGGTCACCAAATGTTCTGTGACACACAGGTGGGACATGCTCTCTCCAGGGTAGTGGACATAGCATCCATGAGACCAGCTGGTGCCCGCTGTGTACTCCACTATCTCGGTTATGAATTGGACCCACAGTTAGGACAGCTATTTCTTTGTAGCCTCACCTCAGGTAGGGTACCCAGGTTGTGTCACATGGCAACTGTAGTCCCACGTCACAAGGCCAATACCTCCACTGAGGCTGGTTATTACTGTCCCATTACCCTGAGGAGACCTATCTGCAAAGACATGGGGAGGGATCATACTGTGGCTCGTACATGACTGCATAGGGGACATACTTACTTTGCCTCACACACGGTTTGTCTTGTGCAGGAGCGGTTCATGCCTTTAAAGCATGGTTGACATTTTCGGGACAGTCGCCGAGGCCACTGATGGGGTGTTGCAGTCCATACAGCCTACCTCGACCTGGCAAAGCCCTTCATCACATTACCCCCCTCAGGTATCGTTGATAAACCCATTGGCTGGGATGTGAACACGCACATCACAGAATGTGTTGTAAACTGTCTATGTGACACAACCCACACGGTCATAGTTGCTGGCAGCATATCAGACCTACTGCCTGTCAGAAGTGGTGTCCCATGGGGCCCTTCCATGTGTGCACTCCTGTCATACACCTACATCTTCACGGTACAGGCACACACAGGGGTGCTATGGGCAACAGTGTTTGTAGATGACTGCAAAACAGGTGCCATAGTGGGACAGACATCTGACACAGATATCCTTCGAAGGGGCCTCCCAGGTATGCATATCTGCTGTCAGGGACATGTCCCACAGCTAAATGCAACGTCATGCAACATCATACCTGTGGAGAACTACTAGGTCACCCCTGTCCAGCATATAGGTGGCTGTCCACTCAGCACAGGGGTGATTACCAGGAATCAGGGGACAGTGTTTGACGGTCACCATTCATTCCACACACACGTTGCTATCGTGGTTGTGTGGGTCTTCTACATTGCCCACCTGTTGGTGCAGGGATTCACATCTACATCAGGCTAGGTCATTGTCTCCTTGTACCCATTACGTGTTACACCTATGATCTACTACATTGCCCCATTCAGACTGTATCTGACCATACACCTACAGCAGCTGGGAAGCCCACATAGGTTGATTGTTGTACAGATGCAGGATGACACCATTTTGTGTAATGCTGCCCCACATGTAGGACCCTGCCACATCACGTCACATACCTGCTGTTTGGTGTTGACCTGTGCCTGACATACAAGGCCATGTCAACCCATATGTCATGTGTATGCTTCACCTACTGTATCCGCATCCCTCAGAATCACTAGGGCAGGTGACATTTACCTTGTCACGGTCATTCATGGGATGTGTTTGGGTGACACATATATCACCCAGACAATCATTATGCTGTGGATCTACATCACAGTACATGTGAGACAGACATCCTTCCTAGCCTTGTTCGCAGCTATGTTGTCCATTGGATGGAGAATTGCAGGTATAGGCCAGGGATTACATCATTATCACTGCTTGACGGAGATACAGCAATATCATGGGTATTTCATCTGAAGCACAGAAGGTTGGCAAAGTCATCCTAACTATGGTGTAGTATTATGGCTGGGCCTGGGACGATGGCCTACCCTGTACCTATGGACGTGTGAACCTATATTCATAGTTTGTCACATGTACAATTGTCTATCCACTATAGTCTTTCGCCACTGTATATTTCTGTGGCACATGATTGTCCTCTGTATTACATGCAGGTATGCTGTGTACGTTGCACATACGTCACAGTTGATGACAGTGTATCTGTGTCCCTAACACTGTGATACTGAGGACTACCACACATCCTTCACAGCATTACATGCATATGTCCATTCTATTCTTCTTTGGCCTATGGGGTGTTAAGGCAAACATTACTCAAGTCCCTGTTTGTGCATGCTTCATGTTGGTGTTTGACCAGGCTCCGTTGCAGTCATGTGTTGGACAGTAGTGTGTCTGTGTGTTTGCCATGTGTTTTATTGCCAGTACATCTGTGGGAGGTGTAGTTGGCACATGTTCCTCTTTGCAGGGACACCCATCCTGGGGTTTGTGTCATGCATCTGCACTTGGCACGTGCCATATGTCCTGTACTATTCCCACAGTCGTGTATGCCTTCATGCACTACTACTGCGTGTTACTGGCTGTGTGTATGTGGTACACATGGACATTGTGATGTTTGTCTTGACCTATTCCCATGCTAGAACGTAAACATCTGTCAATTAAGTCTTTTAAATCAAACTGTAACACTCATTCGTATTTTCAAAATGACACTCATTAACACAGGAAGCTGGGATTAATAACATTTTAGTACTGTGCAGCAGGAGGCAAAGGAGTATGCAGTCAAAGTTTAGACATTTGTTCAACTCTATACATGTTACATCTGTATGAGCATTCTGTATACTATCATCTTTTGCACACATTAATGATGTGGTCAGTCACAAGGCATTTACATTGCTAGAGTACAGAACATTGTATTCCTACAACAGTGCTCAGGTAATGCTTATTACATGTTTTCCCATGAGGATAGCCCAACCTTGCGAGCCACATATTCAGTTAGACTGTACTTTGGTAAATTCTGCTCTGTCACGGTTCCAACACTGTTCATATCCAGTCCTCACTCCGTGTCCTACTAGGTTCCTGTGTCTCTCTGCTGAGCAGCTGTACTCTGTGTTACAGCTCACAAGCCTATCCTCCTCAGTGGAAGGATGACAGATATACCTGTACATACATGTATTATTCTGTAACCGAGCAGATGAGTAATGCTGACTGACATACACCTGCTGCACTGGTTACTGCTAGGGTTAGGGTTCAATCACACTGCAGCTACACTACAAGCAATTACATGCATGAGAAGCTGTACTGCTATATTGTCAGGTAGAATAATATGCATTATACACTATTTGCTTCTAAAGTTGCACGTCATATCTATGTTTAAATATGTATTTTGCTAACATTCTCCCTCCTTTGATTGCTTCTACTCTATCCAGAAACATATACAACATTATTTCATTCCTAGCGTCTTCCTCTGTGGAACGTTTAACTAGGCAAGTAATTTGATGTACATTGCAAGTAGGATTGCATTTTCTATTGACAAATACCACTACAGGTCTTGATACATAGTCTCGAGTACTGGTATGTCGCCAGTGTCCCTGGCTAATAATTACATGCACAGTATCTCGCACTAGACACATGCTCCCAATATGAGCAGAACAACACAAATGGCAATCATGATATTCAGTATGACTGACCCCATCCACCCAATGGTTTGTGGAAATGGTTCGGCAGTGGGTTTGGGCCTGGTTCCGCCATGGATGACACCTGCTATATTACCTGTAGGTGGGCGTTGCTTTTGGTCTCTTCATGTGGTAGTTGGACACAGCGATCTTCTTCAGTAAGCGCCCACGTACCAATTCTCAGCGCCACGGTGCAGTCGTGCACTATTACATTTTGTGACACAACAGTTCTCATTGCATCCAGTTCATCAGTCACATGTTCAGGAGCGGGAAGTCACATTCATCCTTCCTCCGACAGGTTTTGATAACTTCCTCTGTTCCCTGATTGATTTCACTACTCCAGAAGCTGGGGTGTTCCAGCCCAGGTTGTGACGCTGTCACTGAAGTCCATATGAATCGATATTCCTTTATCTCTTGCAGAAGACTGACATGTCAGAACAGCTTCCATTTCACCCACTGGATTAGTAGGTTTCTCGACTGTGTTCCCAGTTCTTCGAGCTATATGTGTTATAGTTCGTTTCGCACCCACAGGCAATTGTCCAGTATGTCATGTGACTGGAGCCAGATAACCCAAATAACAACTGCGGACCAATTCCCAGGTAACCATTGATATGCTTATTTCCCACAAACAACATAACAATATTCTACTTTATTACTGATGCGGGTTACCTCTGCATGTAACAAATTCCTGTCTCTAACAGAGGACTGTTTATACAATTCAGGATGTTTCTGCACATCCTTCAACATTGTTCTCATGATGTTTCAATACAAATTAGGAATGGTGCTACAAGTAGTACTGTGATCTTTGGCTGTTATATGACATTCGTAAGACACAGTTATGTTACAAATACTCCCACCAACTGAAACTGTATCATGTTTATGATAACATACAATTCCTTTTTGTGTAACAGGTAAGTACATTGCCACGTTGTCCTGTGATCTCACAGAACCTGTATCAAAGTGTAGATATTCACAAGTCTCAATCTATCCCCAAGGGGACAACATGCATCGGAAGTCCTCCATATGATGTAGGTATGGCAGTACAAACACAGCAATTTAATGTGTTCCTAGTCTCTATATGCACACGCATCATGCCTAGGTATCTGTTGAAGTGTGGAAGACACTCTGTGGCCAGTTCATCACGTATCAGTATTTGTATCCGTGTAGTTATATGCAGGTAAGGTCTCGAAATTGTAACGTAAACACAAACATGGTTAATAGGTGTATAATCATTAGGACAGCAAACATAAATGTCTTTGGGGTTGCTTTGTATTGTTATACAGTCTTCGCCGGTGATTCGGCTCTTTGGTATATCAGCTACAAGATGTCAATCAGACTTGATATCCTTTACCAGTTTGAGAAATGTGAGGTGGACCCAGGACGACCTCTCTGCAAACTTTACTGCGGTAGGCGTTGCCAACAGTACCGGTACAGACATTCGCACTGTCCACTTGGCAATAATGTTCTTTGGATAACAGTGACATACACACAGGATACTGGTGTCAGCTATGCTTCCGTCTTCGTTTGCTCTTATCTGTAACAGACTTTAACTGAAGAACAGTGTTACTAGTTAACAATCCTCTCATGTCACCTACTACTGAGTCATCGACCTCCGGCTCTGCAGGCATGACAGCTTTCCACTCTGGCACATGATATGCCATTCCACATACTACTTGAAGTGGGTGCAGCACTTTACATTTGGAACTGTTGTCATGCTCAGCAATGCTAGAGGTAGACAGCTCATGTAACTCGTCTGGATGTCACCCACCAAACTCCTCTACTTATTTCTCGGGATCCCATTCTACGGCGCCAGCAGTCGTGCTGAGTGTGGGTTGTACATGCAATTGACATTCATGGTAATAAGTAATCCCCCAGGTAGCGTGATTGTCTGGTTAACTACATGTGTTCTATTGTCACTGTAGCTTCTTTACAGCATGCCAGATCTAGGGATACTTAATTTTACTGGCACCTTTGCCACTGCTGCTGCATCCGGATTAATGGTTGGGAATGCTTCTACCCATTTTGATTATATATATGTGTAATCGCTAAACAGTATTTGTTCCCTTCACATTTATGCAGATGTATGAACTCCATACAAATAGTACGGAACGGTTATGGTGGTGTAGGTAAACTCACTCCCTTCGGTTTAAATACTCCCTGTGCATGATATCTACGGCAAACGTGACACGCTGCTCATGAGGTTTGTATGTGGTTCGTAATTCAGTATGTTAGGGGTATTCTGTTAACCAAATGTACCATTTCCCCCTGTTGAGACATGTCTCTACCCATGGCTCCACAAAGCCGCATATCTGAATATATTAGACGTTAATATTGGCTTTCTCACTGTGGATATGTGCAGTCCGTGTTCAAGGATTGCTCCTCGTCATAACCACGTCGGCTTTTCTGCTTTCGTAGTTGCTGTTTGCATTGTTTGTACAGTTTCTACATCTAAACTGTCTGAGGTTTGTCATTCCTCATTCACACAGACACTTTCCAACTGTGACGCTGCTTGTTTTGCAGGTGCATGAGCTCATGCCTCAACTTTCCTACTGTTATCCTGTTGCTTTCTATGCCCTGCACATTTACAATTACCTACTTCAGTGGGTAACTGCATGTAGTCTAATGCATTCAGGTTCGTATGCGCATGATTAATCGGTTTACCGGTGGATGTTATCATTCCCCTATTCTTCCACTGCTGCTCATAAACATGCACTGCACAGACAACAGAATGACTATCGGGACATATGTCCACACATCAGTTTTCCGCTACAGTACAAGCACGTGTTAAAGCTATCTATTCTGCTGCTTGAGCAGACACGTTATGCTGCAGGGTTTGGCCATCTACAATGTCATTATCAATAACTACTGCATAAACTACTTCATTCGTTCCTGTAGGACTCTGTCTACATGATCCGTACACATTAACTGTCACCTCTGCATCATCTAAGGGTATATCAGTGATATCATGTCTGTGTGTAGTTATTTAATCCATTTCGTATAGGCAACTGTGTGGTGTGCCATACACAGGTGTCGGACGTGACGTTGATAGGTTTCATGTTGTACAACGTTCAATCACCATGTGAGGTTGACTCAGTGGTATGGTCAAACATGACAAATGTCTAGCACGGGTCAGGAATGCTATCTTCTCTTGCAGCAGATTGATCGCAACTGCATGAGACATTCTCACAGTGAGAGGGTGGTCTAGTAACATTACGGCCAGGGCCTGTACTGCCATGGGTGCTACAACAACTGCCTGTACACAATGTGGCACTGACCATGCCACAGTGTCCAACTGCAATGAGTAGTCAGCTATTTAGCGTTGCTTACTTCCCTGCTGTTGCATCAAGACTGACGTCATATATCTCCGCTTACAATCTACGGTCTGACAACATGTGTTATGATTATTCACGAGACCTACTACAGCTGTTGAGGCTATCAATCGTTCTAGTCTGCAGAACGCTGTTTCTGCTACTGTAATCCGTGTACTATGTGTTGTGCTGCCATAGGTGTATTAAAGGTTAAGGCAAACAATACAGCGGATTCCACAGCATTGTTTGGTATCCAGATTTAACAAGTGTTAGTCGGCCCAGACACGACATCATTCCCTTCTTGTTAGTTGGCTTGGGTGCTTATTATATTGCTACCTTCCTATCGTCATGTGATGTTCTACCCTACTTGGATACCAGATATGCCAGGTAATTGACCTGTATTCTCTGTAGTTGCAATTTATGCTTGCTTACTTTATGTCCCTGTTCTGCTGATTATCTCAATAATGCTATTGTATCTTCCATACATTGCTGCTGGGTAGGGGCCGCAAGCAGAATATCATCCAAATAAAGTAGAACTTGACTGGCCCCGGTGGAGTTAACACCGAATGTAGCTAGCCATCCCCTGTGAGAATATCGTTGTACTTTCACAGTAGCCCCGCGATAGCCGGGTATGGCTGTATCTGTCACCCTGACTGTACATGCAAAGCAATACGGACTATGTGGATGTATAGGTATTGCAAAGTAAGCATAGCTTATATGTACCACGGTAAGATACTTCTGTGGCATGTTCATAGCATTGAATATAGTGTGTGGGTCTGGCACCAACGCTACCCTAAGTATTCTTACATGATTTACAGCTTGTACATACTGTACCATCCGCCATTCCCTTTGGTTTCCGATCAGGAGATACAGGGTATTGCATGGTGAATAGCGATTACTTTGTGGATGGGGAATTCCTCTATGACTTTGCAGATATCTTCTGGTGTCCACGGTCTATACGCCACGGGGTTGGATCCTGGCCTTCCTGTCCTGCATGAGGGTTCGGTACTTCAATTAATTGACAGATATCCTCACTCTGTTTTAGTACTGTGTTCTTACTCGGGTGTCCCTAGGTATGTTACGTGTTCGGGATGTGGTTTCAATAGCTTCTATTACATTTGTTCGTTGTGCTACCTCTGTTGCCACAGGATAACGTGTGGGACTAGCCTGCCCTCCCGCTTAATATCCTGGATGTGGTATCGGAGGTGGTAGGGGGTTGTGGGGGGGGGGCTATCGGTACTACTGTATTATGATCTTCTCTGTGTACGTATGATGCTTAGCCATTTGTAGTGTTCTATTCCCTTCGGTACACTACCTCAGTCCACCGATGTGCATGACGGATACCCAATTGTCGCTGTTTTGTCGCCTGCACATCTTAGGGCTGCCACCTTTTCCAATGCACAATGTGGGACATTAGTGTTCGGAACGTGTAATTTGCCTGGAAAATGCATACCCACGGCCAGTACATAGGACAGGAATTCACGTTTTGCCAGGAGAGCAACCAATTGTTGTAGCATTTCAGTTGCTTATTCTGTTTATTATTATATTTTGCTGTTCCACATACAAATTTACTGTTTTATGCTACCATTTTGATATATATCTGGGAAATGTTTGTCCTGAGATATCAGGACATTTGACATTTGTTCGGTTTGTTTACAGGACACGGCTGGCCAGAGAGGGACTATCCCTCTCAGGGTGGAACAGGTGTTTACCTTGGAACATATGCATCAAATTTTCAGGGATTACAATGTTTCAGTAACGATATTTTGCGTAATATACCATCAATGTCATATTTATTACCCCATTTTGCTGCGTAACTCACATTATGTGCTCTCTGCGATTGCATATTCTTCACGTCACCCGTCAAACGCGGATCACATGATGTGTTGCTTCAATAATCTCCCATATCCTCTACACGACTGCTACGTGCCCTTCTGTCATACCACGTGTGTCTCCTTCCCTGTATCCACTGTAGTGTCTACAATCACTATTTACTCTGCTGTGTGTTCCCCTGACCTATGTTCAGATTTAACAGTATGTGGGTAGGTCTTGACCGATATCACTACTGTTAACAGAAACACAATGTAGTCTGGTCCCTGATCTACAATACACAAAAAGGCAGACACTCCTTACCTGGGCCTCCTGTTTACGGCTGCACGTTTTCTTCTTGGGATCCACTTTCCCGCTTTTCAGCCACAGATCAGACAGTAAACAGCCTCTTTACACACAACAATTCAGTCGGAGGTCTTTTCATTCAAGCAGAACCATTTATGCATATTCTCCAGCGTACATGTCTAACCAGCCATGTACTCTGACCTGTAGCTTACCAAGGGAATTCCGGATTACAAGGATCACAATGTGAAATAAGTTGTTACAACCAGACTGTAGTTATCAGTAGGCTTTTCTAAGTGACAGCCAATAACACAGGAGGCTCGGGTTCGGAAAGTTTTAGTAGTGTACACAGGCAGGCTAAATAATATACAGTCCAAGTATGAGAGTTTTGTCTGACTCTTTACAGTAAGCAGTTTCTTTATATAGTGTTTACAATCAGCTTTTGCCCACCTTACTGACGTGGTCGGTCACAGGGCATTTCCATCACTATGGTCCGCAATAGTCTATACATACGTGGGTGCTGGGGTCGTGCTTTTAAAATGTTTTCCCATGGGAATAACACAGCCTTGCAAGGCACCTTGTACATTACAGTATCCTTTTGTGATTGTAGCTGTTTCAAGGACCCTAGACTGTTACGATACAGTGGACAGTTAATTTCTTAATACGTTGCTTTGTCTCTCTGGTAAGGAGTTGTACTGCTATCTTCGATAGAGCTCACAAGGCCATCCTCCTCTGGGGAAGGAGTGCTGTTATGCATGTACATACATTTATTGTTCTGTAACCCAGCAAATTATTAATGATGACAGACATGAGCCTGCTGTACTGCTTACTGCCAGGTTCAGAATTCCATCACAGTACAGCTTAGCTTCACCAATTACATGCAGGCTTAGTTCTACTGCCATATTGTACGGTACAATTCAATGCATTATATAGTATTTCGAGTGTAAACTGGAACTTCATATGTGTTTCTATATATTTTACGAACAACATCCATCCGCCATATGCATGTTGTTCCGTCCTTTACCTTGACCGTGTGTATTTGTCCGTCCAGCTACGCTAATCTCCACATGTGATGTCCCAGCTTCCCTTCTTTGCCTGTAGCACCCTGTTAGGACGTCCTGTTTGGTAGGCACCTGTTCCGCTATATGTGATCGACTTCACTGCATAGATAATCATCGATGCGGTGGTCCAACGACCGACTTGTCCACATGTGTACAGTTATGTGCACCGTGTCGTATGCAAACCTAGATGGTTTGACGGGTACATACTACATGCGGGATGTACACATTCTGCTGACACATTCACATGCAGCCATTTACATATCTGTACCTGCGGTGGGTTGGTGACATGTGGGGTACGTATTTGCCTGCGTGGCATTGCCTAACACAAACATCTTACCACAGTTCAGGTATGCACATTGTGTGTGGTTGTATAGCTGCACACGGATGCTAGCAGGTTTGGGTGCAGAGGTATACATGGGTGGGACTGACATGTACAATGAGGCTATTGTGTAGTACATCCGAATGCATGGGTTCTGCTTCTGGATATTACACTTCATCATACGCCATCCAGTGTATGCAACAGAGACGTTGCTGGGTGTGGGATATGTTGCTATGCACATGTTTGCCTGTGTTTGAGGTATCTTGCTTCCTTACTGTTGTTATGTGAACACAGCTACCCGGCTATGTACTCTCACTACTGCTTGTGACCATTATGGTTGGCACCTTTTCCAGTGCCCATAGTGGGGCATGTTATGTGGAAACTTCGATTTGCAGGACTACACATACCCACGGCTAGTGCGGTTGACAGATCTTCACTTGTTTGCCATACTATAAGCTTATTCTGTAAGCATTTGGGTTCCTTATTTATTTTCTTATGCCATGTCTGTGTTTCATATCGTAATGTATATGTTTTATGCTACTATTACATGTATATTGCGTGAATTTTCTTGACAGGGGATCGGAGGTCATTTTCCATTTTACGATTGTTGCAGGGACACAACTGTCCAATCAGGGACTGTCCATGGCACATTCGGACAGCAGGTAACCCTGGTGACCATGGCCATGTCGCTACTGGGGTTTCCACCTTTACAGTTTCCGATCTGGGATATTTCCGGGACTCACATCTGACTTTACAGGCCGACACATACAAACGGTCACTATATAGCATAGAACTTCACTTGTTTGCCTAAATAATAAGCTTATTGTTGTGGCAATTTGCTTGCTTATTCTGTTTCTTGTGTCATTTAGGTATTTCTGTTACAGAAATAACCAATTCATGCTACCATTACATTAAATACGGGATATCATTGTGTCCTACAATCGTAGCACATCAGCCATTTCTAATCGTTTTTAGGGACACAACTGGCCATGGAGAGACTGCCACAACCAAAGTGGGACAGGTGGTGACCTTAGTCGCTGCTCCTATGTCGGTGCGGCGCTGACATGCGGCTGTACACCTTCTCTGAGTGTAAACACTGACGGTGCATTGCGGGACGAACGCGGTCTTATGCATATCCTTTGCTCCTTGGACGGGTACACTTATGCCTTCGTGGCTTCTATTTGCTTCTCCGTTAATTTGGGACGGGGACTATGTTGCATACTGTACGTGCGTTTCATTCTGCACAGGACCTGGCTGCTGCCATTACTATTGTGGGCGGACCGTGGCTGTCAGCACATTAGGTTGCTCACCTCATGCCGGCTTAGTTACGCCTCCAGACGCATCCTACCTGGGCTCGCTCACGTACACTACGCACGTGTCTGATTCCGGTGCACTCTCATTAATATGTATATGGCGCTACTGCACCGGCTATTCCATGCACCGCCGGTGCAGGCCTTACGCCGGCCTTGCGCCGAGCTTCATGAATCCCGGGGCTTGTCTATTAGTAGTTACTTAAAACTCAAATCGGAATTTCACATGTGAACAAAGGTTTTACACGTAAGCAGTACTATGTATTTTAAGTACTAAAATAATTAAGTACAATAACATTTACATTTTAATAATAAGTATTGCATATGCACTTTATGAAAAAGCCCATATTGTAAGAGCTTTGCACATTTGATTTTAGGCATTGTTTTTTATGAATGAATTGTTTCTTTATGAACTAATTGTGTATTAATGGGGGGTGTGGTTTTTAATATCATGCGACTATACCATGAGGATATTTAAGTGTGTTACAGTGTATTTCAAGTGTTTCTGATGAAGTCTGAGGCTTAAGGCCAACGAAAGTGCTCAAAATCAGTAAAGTTTGCTTTGGAATTTCGTTTGGATCCTGCTTCTTTTGAGTTATTGGTTTTTGGCATGTGTTTGATTGCATAGTAAGTCAGCCGATTTACAAACTCCGATTGTCTGTTTCCTTTTTGAAAGTTTGTAAAGTGTTTTCCGGACTACCGGAGAATCAGTTTGATTTCCAGATAGTCCGGAAAAAAAACTGAACTGAGGGGTGGCAACCATATTTACAGTCTTTAGTGCAATCTTCGAGGTGGTATATTTTATATACATGGTTGTGCAGGGGACTTGCCCCTTTGCAAAAGTGTGGGGGGGGGGGAGTAATTGTGTGCATAGGGGAGTGTGAAATATACCCTCCTTGCAGAAACTTTAACTCCTTTCAGATGAAGTTAAAATTGAAACAACTATTCCTTCCAAAAGCAAACCTATGGCGACAGCAAAAACGCACAGCTGCCTACAATTTGCTGATTATTATACACAGCAAAATTCAGCAGCTGACAAAAATTCTTTATACACACAGTACACAGAATTGAAACTTTGAAGGGACCCATAGCATCCCTTGAGGGAGCAATAAAGACCAGAAACTAAATTTGAGTAAAGTTGTGGCTTGGTTTGTGGATAGATGAAGTACAAGGCATCCCATCTGGAATGGTTTCCAGAATTGAAACTTGTACCTACTGTAAAAAAAAAGAATCCAAAAATGTTAGTAGCTTTTAATTACCTTTATTTTATTTTAACTGTTGCAGAAGAAATTTAGAAACTAGTTTTTCTTTCCCAGTGTTAGTTAATACTGTATTGCTGGGTACTTTACGTTTTTATTGCTGTCAACTGAACAACCCCAAACATCTGTTTTAAAGGACTCTAGTATTTAAATAAATGTACTACACGCACATGATGGGGGTCACAGGTTTGTTTTAATATATTGACCACTGCTGACTTGTCTATTTGCCCTGCATCAGTTTAGTGAATTAACTATTTTAAATAGTATTTTGAAAATTAGCGCAAAATGAAAGTTAAATGTTTGTCCAGTTCCTCATTTTAGGTCACTTTTATGTTTATCTAATGACTTGATGCAGCACGTAAGTAACAATACCTTAAACTGGTTTTAATTTCTTAAAACCTTCCACTAATTATTTTGCGTTTCTTTAAGAAACCACTACTTATGTTGCCCTGTGTCTGTTTAGTGAATTAAGAAGCACACATTATAAACTTGCAAACCACAAATCCACAGTATGTGCTTGCTTATCCAAATGAATATTCATGCGAATGAGAAACCCTGCAAAATGTTTATTCATGACTACACTGTAACGTCACCCTGCTGCTGCGTGATGGGCAGGGTTTTCTACTGCACATCCGGTGTGTTAAGACACTACAACAAAGCCAGTGTATGTACTTAGTAAAAAGCAGAAGACAGTTACTCTCAGGTTAATTTTGGATTGTATGCATACTGTAAAGTGTGAATTTGTGTTAATTTCTGAACACATATTCGACTGCACACATCCAGACAAACTACCCAGTTAAAATAGTAATAAAGATTACCCAGTTAAAATAGTAATAAAGATTCACTAGCTACTGTTTCTTTTTTTTTAAGTGCTGCTTTTCAGATCTGTAGCAAACGTGTACAATATATAAAAATAAGTTATGTCTTACCATAACCTTCCATCTGTGTTATTCTTTGTTCATTCATTACTGGTGGGTTATTGGTTCTATCCTTGGAACAGAGCCGGCCAAATATCAAACTCGCGTCAGCCAAAAACTCTCGAGCCAAGGTCCTGCCCAGAATGCTCTGCTCCCTTTTACCTCCGATCGAGTTTGCAAGTTGATAGATAAAAAGTAGGCTACCTCTGGTCATAACAGACTACAATAAAGAAGTATATGAGATCAACCAGGAACCTCTGTAGGGGGACTGAGGGTGAACGAAGATCAACAACACAGATGGAATGTTATGGTAAGGCATAATTTCTTTGTCTGATCTTGTTAATCTTAGTTTCTTTCCTTACTGATGGGACAGAGTCCCCAGCTACCTGTATCCCTGGGTGGCCCTCATGGAAGGACATTCCTGAGCACCATGGAGCCAAAAGAAGCTCTACCTCTGGAGGCAAAGTCCAATTTGTAATGCAGAAAAAGCTGCTGAAGTTGCCATAGACCTTGTAGAATGTGCTTTAACTCTGTGAGGTAAGGTGAGATTGTTTTTGTTGTAGATAAAGATAATACAGTTTCTCGACCATGAAGCCAATGTAACTTTTTTAAGACAGGATGACCTTGTCCATGTCCAGAAAAGGCCAGAAACAGTTGGTCTGATTTACGGGTAGATTTTGTTCTGTCCAGATAAAATTGTATTTGCCTATGAACATCCAAAGAGTGCAGGCAATACTCTCCCGAGTGGTTAGGAAAGAGCACTGGAAGATCAATAGATTGGTTGATAGACTACTGACACATCTTATGGAAGATGAGAAGGAGGTTTGATGCCTAAGGCTTGAACTTCTGACAAGCGTCTGGCCGATGTGATTGCAGTCAGAAACAAAGTTTTCCAAGAGAGAGCTTTTATATCACATGAATATGCAGGTTCAAAGGGGGGAACTGTTGGAGCTTTCAGAACCAATGCCAAATCCCAAGGTTGTACCGGTTCTCTAAAGGGAGGTTTTAAGTGGATAACCCCCTTCAAGAAAGTTTTACAGAGTCTGACATAAGTGAAGAATCCTGAAAACCAATGTAGCAATTTGAAATGGCAGCTAAATGCACACGAATAGTAGAGGCTGGACACCCCAGAGTGGAAAAGATGTGAGAAGTAATCCAAAACCGGGGCTGACATTGTTTATTCGCTACCCATAGAGAAATACTTTTGCATTTACTGAGATTAGTCTGGCAGATGATTTATGAGAAGAGTATTGCGCACAGGGGATGAGAGGTTTTCCTGCCTGGCAATCATTGGAAGTGGAGAAACCAAGCTGTCAGTTTCAGGGTTGTTGGATTGAGGTGAGTCGGACCCTGCAGATGGGAGATCAACATTTGGGATGGATTAAGGATCCATGGTTTATCTAGCAGGTGAGGCCAAAGGAAGGGGAACCAAACTTGTCAAGGCCAGTATGGAGCATTTAGGATCACTTTGCTTTTCAACTGTCGTGCTTTCTTCATAAATTTGGAGATGAGGGGAAGAGGAGGATAAGTGTAAAGTAGACCCTAGGAACAAGCATGGACTAGAGCGTCTCTCGGTGATTGTCCCCGAGGGGAGATCATGGCAAAATAGTTGATGCACTTGTAGTTGGTTGGGGGGGCGAATAGGTCGCAGCAAGCTGGCCCCAGTGGTTGAAGATTCTTGCCTCTGTCATAGGGTTAAGGGACCACTACAATGAAGTTGTAGAATGCACCTGCTCAATTTGTCCGCTATCACGTTGGAGCTCCTGGGAGTGTGCATTGCAATTAGAAAGCGGTTGGAAGCTATCGGCCATTGCCATATTCTCAAGGCCTCTCTGCATAACTGGTAAGATCTGGTGCCCCCTTGCTTGTTGATGTACCAGACCACTGACCTGTTGTCTGATTGGATCGCACTAGTCTCTGACTGAAGGATGGAACGAAATGCTTGCAATGCTAGTAGCACCACACTCAGTTCCAGGACATTGATATGCAAAAGGCCCTTTGTCTCCGACCAGGTGCCTTGGACAGAGTTTCCCTGACATAGCCCCCCCTCAATCAGGGAGGCATCCGTGGGCATCTTGGCTTTCGGTTGATGGCTGAAGGGGTGAGACCATTGTTTGGGATTGCGAGACGTCCACCAGTGTAAATCTTGCTTGCATCTCTGAGTTACACTTATCTGAAAAGACAAAGGATGTTGTAGAGGGTACCACTGAGTGAGAAGGTACCACTGAGTGAGAAGTAACCACTGAAGGAGCCTCATGTGGAATCTGGCTAGAGGAACAATGGTGATTGAGGCTGCCATTGACCCCAAGAGTTGGGAGTATAGATCAAGTGGGGGATTTGTGGTGACAGAGCAGTGGTTGAACATGTTTCCTTATTCTTTAAAGCCTGTGGTCCAGAAGAGATGCTCTGCAATTTCTTGAGTCCAATAGTACCCTATGAATTCCAAAGACTGAGCTGGGATTGTGCTGGACCGCTCCCAGTTTATAGTGATTCCCAGGCTTTGTGCTGTGAGGAGAGTGTACTGCAGGGCTTTTTCCAGTAGATGCTTGGTGGGGGAGGTGAGGAGCCAGTCGTCTAGATATGGAGACACCTGGAATCCTTTAAGTCGCAAATGAGTGATAACCACAGCCATGCATTTGGTGAACACTCTGAGGGCTCTAGAGACCAAAGGGCAGAGCTCAAAATTGGTAGTGACTGGCTCCTATGTGGAAGCAGAGGTATCTTGAGCGTTTGTCCATTTTTATCTGGTAATACACATCATGAAGATTTACAGAGTCGTCTTCCAAGAAAGGAAGGATAGACTGAACCGTGACCATCAGGAATTTCTCTTTTTACAAATTTGTTTAGTGTGCTGAGATCCAGAATTGGTCTCCAGTCCCCTGTCTTTTTGGCACTAAAAAGAGCCTTAAGTAAAAATATCTGGTCTGGGGGGACCGTTTTTTTTTTTCTCTCCTGTGCTGCTTCCCTTTGACTGGGTGGAACGTCTGGTAATACTCTGAATGAGATTGGACAAAGATGGAAGGGGATGCGATAGCCTCTGGATATTATCTGTTGTACCCCGCTGCCTGGCGAAATATAACCACTTACTCTTGGGTACAAGGAAAATTGACTCCCAACAGCTTTCAGAGGTGAGCAGTCAGGCAACGCTTCAGGAGTGCTGATAGGGTTGGTCAGAGAATGAATCTCTGGAACTCAGATTTTGCAGACCTCCTCTGCCCTGAAAGGAGGTCTCCCTCTGCCTCTAGGGGAGAACTCCGGCACGTGCGTCACGGAAAGAGCCCTATGATTTCCTGTGCCACGTCTTTCCACTCTTCTTATTTCTGGAGTAGAATAGAATCGTTGAGGAGTGGAGTGTCTGACACCAACGGCAGATAGGGTCTTGCCATCTTGTTCGTACCTTGCCAGCATATCTTTCACTTTTAGGGCCAAACAACGAAGCACCCTTGATGGGGGGGGGGGGGGGGCATTCATGAAGGAAGCCTTAAGAGTGTGCAAAGTCGCATCCAGGCATGTCGTCTGGAGACTATACCTGCTCCTTCTGTTGCGTGAGAAATAAGACACATGGAAGAATTGGAAATGGACTCTAGGGTGGCTATCTGAGAAGCCACATTGTCATGGACCTCGTCAGAAATGGCTCCTGCCAAGGTTTCAGAGAGTTGGTTAAGATCCCTCTGAAGCCTGGTAAAGTGTGCCAAATAGTTCAAAGACCTTATGGTGAAGGTCAATGAAGCAAATGCACACTTCCTTAGCCTGTCTTGTCGCTCAGGACTCCTTGTTGGGTGGATGGACAGTTTGGCTCTCCTCTGCCAAATCCTTCTTAGTTGCAGCCGCCACCATCGCGGCATCTACTGGACGACCTCGTGACCAATGGGGATGCTCAATTGGGGGCAATTAAGATTTTATCAGGCCTCCGTGGTATTGCTTCCAGGGTGTAAGGAGCCTTCCATGCATGCTGGATGAGCTCATTGGCCGGCGGGGTAACCCAGGAGGTGGGGGGCCAGGCATGAAAGGCCTGCAGGAATACGGATTCCTCAGAGGAAGGATTAGAGTACTTCCAGTCCCTCCTCTGTTTAAGGATCTCGAGGATGTTACCAAAGGACACCTCATCAGAGGGTGACTGTGGGGACCCTTCCCCATCATCAAAGTCCATATCTTCAGTCAGCGACTCCTCAGTGGAATCCATGATCCATGTGCTTCCTCTTGCATGACGCTTTGCGGGGTACTTCCTCAGTGGGAAATTCTGGGGAAGACTGCAAAGAGGGGGTCTCCTGAGGAGGGGAAAACCTGAGGCCCTTGTGCCCGGCATCCGGCGGTTGGGGCTTGTGAGAGTTGCATCACAGGGGGGGGTGGGAGAGGACTCCAACATGTGGAGTTTGCCAGCGGAGGCAAACACCCTCTCCATGGCCTGGAAGGCCGGCCCGCCCAAGGAGGCATGGGAGCCCAGAACAGAGCATGACAACCTTGGAACCAGGGTCACACCCCGCCCTGGCGAGTCTATCCTCAGATCAGGAGTCTCAAGAGGAATGTGAAGTGTGAGAGGGAGGATTCCTGGGGGGTGCCATAGAAAAAAATTGGCTTGGAACCAAGAATGCCCTCCCCCACTGCACAACCACTGGCCTGAGGAGAGCCCGATGCCCAGTGCACAGAGGGCCATAAGGATGACTCTGGTTCCAAAGTGAGATCCACTATTGGAGTCTGAGGTAGGGAAGCTGCTGTCGGAGTAATGGGCTTCGATACTTGGGTGGAAGTCGAACGAGGAGTGTATATTGGAGTTTGAGGAGATGTACGTTCACCTGAGGGAGGGAACGTGGACTTTGGATGAGAGAGACCTGGCCACAAGCAACTGATCAATGAGCTGCAACACATCTTGCTCAGAGAGGTTCCTGGTCAATCTCCTAGAGAGATCTGAGGGCGATTCTGGCCTTTCTAGAAAAGGACTGTATTGGCTACCAATGAATGGATCCAAAGAATGAGAGTACGTGGTCCTTGCTAATTTGAGAGGTGCAGAGCCTGGAACCGAGGATGTCTGCACCAGAGAAAACTATGTGGAGGTAGTCTGTGCCGACGACGTCAGCGCCATAGAATTTGAAGGTGTCTGCACCGATGGGTACGGTGTCGTCGGAAAGTGTCTGCACCGGTAACAGACAGTGCCGAAAAGGACTGCACCGAAGAACGTTGTCTGCAATGTCGAGGACAGTAACGTCTTATTCGGAGCCAAAGGGGATTGTACCAATGGTGCCGAAGGGGACTGTACCTGCATGGACGATGCCAGTAAGGGCTGAGACTGAACTGTCAGAGCCATAATGGTCTGTACCGGGAACTCTGGTGCTGGTGTCAATAAGGAGGACATGGCTGGAGCCAGAATCAGCTGGGGCGGTACAGAGCCTGGAGCCGACAGGGTCACAGGTGGCAGCGCCAGTCAATTTCACCTTCTTAAGAGTAGACTCCCTACGATCTCCAGAGGGAGATGAAGGGAGCGACCTTTATTAGGAAGAGGAAGGACACCTCTTATGGGGTATAGCACGAGGGGGTGAGCCCTCCGACCTAGAAATAGCCTCACAGAAAGGAGATTTGAGAAGAACTTTCAAGATTAATTTTGTTTCGTTGAGAGTCCTGGTTGAAATATTTCTGCAAATCCCACACTGGGTATCCACAGTAAGGTGGGAGACATTCAGACAATAGACACACAAATCATGGCCATCAGAAAGCGGTAACTTATGGCCATAATCCTTTGTCTTTCGGCTTTTTCCCGGTTAGGAGTCGCACAGCGGAACTCCGGTCCGCTAATGATTGGCAGAGTTTTACATGCTGGCTTGCCGGGACTAACGCACAACCTTCAACGAAGGAACGCCTATTCACGCATGTCGCCACACAGAAGACGCTCTGAGAATCGAACGGGCAATGTCTAACTGTGAGGCGACAACCACCGCTGCTTTTCTTATCTGACATAATGATGTGGAGAAGAACCGTACCAAAAAGAAGAGGAAAGGCTACCCAAAAGGGTAAGACGAGAGAAGGAAGAAGGATTACCAATGATGGTAGTGAAGAATTACCTCAAGGGTAAGAAAAGGGTATTAAGACTTTTTTTCCTTTTCGTCTGTTCCTCTTTAAGTATACGATGGGGTAGGAGAATATTGGCAGAATCAATCTATAAAACTTTCAAAATATTTAGACACTTAGCTGAAGAGTGGCTTGACACGGCTGTACAGCAACGCGGCAAATGAGATCTGAGGTAATGGAGCAGAGCATTCTGGGTAGGACCTTGGCTCTAGGGTTTTTGGCTGATGCGAGCTTGATATTTGGCTGGCTCAGTTCTGAGGATGGAACCGATAACCAGTATTGAATGAACGAAGATTTAACAACATAGTGCTGCTTTTCAGATCTCTAGCAAACGTGTACAATATATATAACATGCTTCCTCAAGCTACGCGACTTTGTGTTGTCAAAGCTCAACATCTGTATAACCCTCTTCCCATGTGCTGTTACTTATGGGATCTGCAAACCTGTCACAAAGGTCTCTGTTGTGATTTAACACCTTTGTCCAATTTTTAAAGAACAGAGTAGAGGAGGGAGCAAAGACTAATTGAAGCAACACAGCACAGGTCTCTCTACAACCCAGGCCTCCCCATCATTCCCCTCCTTCAGCTAGCCTGCCCAGATAAAATCTGTCTGTCATTGTATACCACCACAAAGCACAGGTTCAAGGCTATGAGGTGGTGAGTTGCTTTCAAGAACGAAAAGAAGTGCAGACAGCGTATCTCTCAGTCTGTTGGCACAACAGTCAGTAGTTAATGATCCAGGCAAAAATGTAAGGGATGGGATGTGTGGAGGCCAAAAGCCAGGGAGATAGTTTAGTTTAAATATTGCCTTTATGAACTTGGCGTAATAACACACTTCAAAAAATGTATTTTAATGCAGTCTGACACTGAAATCATCTGCCATTTACTTTGCTTACTGACTTAGTACAGTCCTCAATCTACCAAGAAATGTACATTTCAGGAGACAAAGCACCTTAGGACTATTAACTATATACTTCTAGGACAGCAAGCCTTGGATAAAAGTGCACAATATGTACATAAACTGACATTACACCATATCCTAACACAAGTGTAGTATTACTAGCAACCACAACATACACATACTGTGGGTAAAAATATGAAACAAATCGGCTTACTAATAGTTTCCGCTACAAAGCTCACCAGATGGTTAAACTCTCTTAATTTATACTTTACAAAAAAGTTCTTTTGATGATTTCATATAATTGAATATACTTATAAAAACTTGTAGGGAGGGGTGCTGGCTCAATATGAAAATTGTGTTTTTGGCTCTGTGCAGTGATGGCTTTTAAGATGACTTTTGAAACTAACATTACATTGCAGTTTCTTATTATACTATTCCATTAATCGCCACCCTAAGATAGTCCGAGACAGAAATTTATGCATTGCATCAAAAGTCATTAATGGGTAAACTGAAATTAAAAATCAGCCGAAGGCACAGATGCAGCTCCCTATAATTATTTTGTTTAAGACTGCAGATAATATGGCTGTACCTCTCAATCTGTTAGAGCAGGAAATCATTCTGGACAAAGAAATAATGGGGGGATCAAACAAATGCACAGAAATAGTAACACCTTTATATTTATATATTTATATATTTATATATATATATATATATATATATATATATATATATATATATATATATATATGTGTGTGTGTGTGTGTGTGTGTGTATGTGTGTGTGTGTGTGTGTGTGTAATATATATATATATATATATATATATATATATATATATATATATATATATATATATATATATATATACTGCTATTCCAGACTGACAGAATAACAGATTTTGCATTGCATGATTTTCTGAAGGATGACGTCTGAAAATCAAATGTAATGTCTGCTGCCTGCCATTATTTTCTGACTTGTCCTCAAAGATCTGCCACTGCCAGTGATTTGCCAGAAAACTACAATTTTTATGAGAAACAGACTCCTAGCAAAAAGCTTAATTCCGTTCAGTAGTTTGTGTGCACAGACACCAAAATGAAACGTTTCCCCCAGCAATCCACTCCCTTCAGTAGTTTCAGTGCATAAGCACCAAAATGAAAAGTCCCCCAGACCCCACTAATCCCTTCAGCAGTATGTCTCCAAGTGTGTACAAACACCAAAGTGAAACATCCCCCCCCAATCCACTCCCTTCAGTAGTTTCAGTGCATAAGCACCAAAATGAAAAGTCCCCCAGACCCCACTAATCCCTTCAGCAGTATGTCTCCAAGTGTGTACAAACACCAAAGTGAAACATCCCCCCCCCCCCCCTTCAGCAGGACAAGGGCCGGTATTCATAATCATGGACTGGGATTCGACTTTGCATTTTTGGTAGCACTGCTCTTCACTTCAGTCTTCACGAAGTGGTTAAGCAAACCACGGACATTCAGGATGATGACAAAAATACAAAGGCCACCCTTTCCCTGTTGCAAAAGTGTAGACTATAGTTAACTACACACACACCCCTAGCTAGAACCAGAGCAGTGCTGCTTAGATTGTTAATGCATTTGCAAAGCGGTGAAAGCGCGGACTTAAGTCTCCGCTTTTTATACGTTGTCTTGTTATCCTGAACTAAAAAACTAACGGAGAAAAAAAAGTAACAGTGCAACACAGATGCATACCTGACCTAGCTAGAAGCATTGTCATTTTTTTTTCTTTTTTACCTGGAGTAGCCAGGGGGAAGAACTGGTGGTGGTATTTTTCTCATGACCGGTCCAAGTACAGTGAGTGCTGCACTATGTACAACTTGCCTTGCTCAGTTCAGTTGCTCTAATATAAGACAAAAAAGTACAGTGTCTGCTGCTTTTAGTTGTCTCTCTCTGATGCTGCTGCAACACGTTGCCGTATGGAAAAAGATAAACACAAACCGTACACACCCCCCTCGAGCCCTCAACCAAATTTGGACAGGCTGGCAGTCTGCTCACGAAGCTGATGATGTCCTTCAAGGATGCATCTGCAGTCCTAACATATGGGTTGTTCTGCCTCAGGCAGCCCTTCGGTCGGCCGGATTCCAAAGTCTGGGTCTGGCCTCGGCTGATGTCGCACTTCACCCGACGTCATAGCTGCTGTTTATTGGGTATAAAGGCATCAGCCGACGCCATTTTCCTCAGTCTTTCTGTCCGCGTGGTGCCCGAAGCAGAAGCTGTTCGCACGTGCCGGTCGGTCAGATCCAGAGATTTCTACTACCGAAGACTTCTAAAAAGCTAAGTACCCCGTTGGGGACTCTTTCTTGCCTCAGCCGATGTCAGAAAAAGTAAATAATTGTTTAACTTGTGGGAAACAAATACCTCATAAGGATTTCCACTCTTACTGCCTTCCTTGCTTAGGCCCAGACCACGACGTATCAGCTTGTCTAGCCTGTGCTTCCTTCAACCGACGGACACTTAGACGTCGGTCGGAGTTTGCAGAGGAGTTTTTTGGTCCCGCTTTTGCTTACAAAATGCCGTCGGAGACTCCGGCTACACAAATAGCTAAAAAGCGCAAGGAAAAGGACCGACACTCGCGGTCCGCGGTTTCGGCTGAAACCGCGGTTAGGCCAACCGCGAGTGTCTCGGTTTCGGTTGAAACAGAGTCCTCGGTTCTTCCTTCAGCCGAAAGCTTGCCTCCTATAGCCGAGGCCTCACAGAGCATGGTCGAATCTGCTACTGAAATTACTGCTACAGAAGCAGGCACCCAGGATTTGTCAGATACTATTCCTTTAGACATATCTACCCCTGCACGTGGGGCTGCTAGACCCCCTGCATCTATGTCTATCAAGGCTTTTGCCAGGGCTAAAGCAGCTAAATCTTCTAAGGCCTTACCTGCTAAAACTACCCCACATAGGCCTACCTCTAGTTCACAAATACTCAGCCTAGCTGAGGATCTCATTTCTTTGATCAGGGGATCCCAACCTCACCCAGACAGGGCCTCTCAGCCCCCTTCAGATAACAGGCCTAGGACTGAACCCCCGGAACCTGTCTCTACAGACTATTCCTCGGAGGATTCGGACATTACAGACCCTCAGGAAGGCCTATATTCTCCTTATGAGGATTCTGATGCAGAAGACTCCATTCCTTCTGCTTCTCCTCCTGAAGAATTTTCTTTTGGGGAAACCTTACATGCTATGAGGGAGCATTTCCAATGGCAGGGCCAGGATTTTTCAGATTCAAGGAAAAGGCTAAGGACTTTTTTACACCAGCATAGGTCTTTAGCCATTCCTCCAGTACTAACAGTAGTTGATGATGCATTTAATGATGCCTGTACTGCTCCTGATTCTCTTCCTCCGGCCCCTGCCAAGCCTGACCGATATTACAGGGTTCCGGACATGCACTACCATTTGTATAAGGCTCCTGTTGCAGACCCCAAAACCATTTCACAGGGCCCGAAAGGTGTGGCAGCTGCTTCTGCCAAAAACCCTCTCCCCTCTGATAGGGAATCTAGAGCATTAGAGAGATGGGGTAAAAAGGTTTATACTTCTGCTGCTCTTTCGGCTAGGGCCTTAAACTGTCAATTTCACATGATTCAGTATCAGGAATTTTTGTTAGACCAGCTAAATAAAAAACTGTCCTCTCCTGAACCTATAGACCGCAAGTCTCTTCAGGATTTGGTACATAACTCTCAGCAGGTCAGTAACCATTTCTTAAAATGTGGCTATGATGCACTGGAGGCTTCCTTTAGATCAGCTATGACTGGAACAGTGATTCGAAGACATGCATGGTTAAAAGAACAATCTTTGCCAGACCATGTTAAATCAAAACTCCTAGATGCTCCCATGGAGAAACGAAGTTTATTTGGCTCCCCTGCACAGGAGGTTCTAAAGAAGGTGGAAGAAAAAGCAAAATCTGTCCAAACAGTCAAGGATTTCTTACAGGTCCAACCTCCGAAGTTTAGCAGAAATTGGCCTTCAAAAAATTGGTCCTTTCCAGACAACTCCAGAGCACAGAGAGGCAGAAATAGACGCCCAAGAGGCAGAAATCAATCTAGGGGTGCCTACTGGGGACGTCAGTGGCAACCTACCAATCGGAGAAGTACTGCCACAGATTCAACTACAACCACCTCCACAGGACATACACAATGACTTGGCTCTGATACCGCCTACCAGGGAACAACTGGAAGCTCCCTTGGGTGGAAAGCTTGCTTTATTTTCAGACAACTGGCATTACATTACAGGAGACAAATGGATTTTACAAACAATAGACAAGGGCTACAGGTTTCACTTCCACACTCTACCAGAAAAGAGGGGAATGCCAACCCTACCACCAAACCAAAAAACAGACGCTCTAAGACAAATCAACAACTTAATAAGGATGAGAGCTATAGAAAAGGTGCCACCTATGGAACAAGGCCAAGGATTTTACTCCAGGCTTTTCCTGGTACCAAGAAAAGAAAATAAATGGAGACCTATTCTCGACTTGTCCGCACTGAACACATACCTCATTGTTCCAAAATTCAAAATGCTGACCCTCCAGCAGCTTCTTCCCATGCTGGGCAAGGAGTCTTGGCTGGTGACTCTAGATCTCAAGGAGGCATACCTGCACGTCCCTATACGACCAGATTGCAGAAGACACCTCAGATTTCTTGCAGGATCAGAGCATTATCAACTCTCAGCATTGCCCTTTGGCTTATCTACTGCGCCCAGAGTATTCACGAAATGCCTGGCATCAGTAATTGCTCATTGCAGACTTCAGGGAATTCAAATTTACCCATACCTGGACGACTGCCTAATACAAGCGGACAACAAGGCAAAATTAACAAAAGATTTGGAAAATGTCATACAACTGTTGCAAGCCTTGGGATACACAGTCAACATGCAGAAGTCAAGACTAGTACCATCCCAAAGGATAACATTCTTGGGGGCAGAACTGGACACATCAACTCAGATGGCCTTTCTCACAGAAGAAAAACAAAAGCAACTACCAGGCTATTTCATGTCATTAACAAAACAAAAACAAATTCAGCTTACTGCAAGGAAAGTCCTGCAAGCCCTGGGTTACATGGCATCCTGCATAATATTGATTCCGCATGCCAGGCTACATATGAGAAAGTATGGTCTCAACACCAGCAAAGTCTAGAAGACCAGATTCCAATAATTCCATCCCTGAAGCAAGAATTCCTGTGGTGGGCTCAGGCCTGTCAGTTGAACACAGGCTTGCCTTTCCACAAACCACAACCAAGCCAGACCATCACCACGGACGCCTCAGACCTAGGATGGGGGGCTCACATGGTGGGCAAGTGTATACAAGGCCTATGGACCCAAGACCAGCTGAATCTACACATAAATCTAAAGGAGATGCTGGCAGTGAAATATGCGATCCAGGCATTCAGACCACTCCAACAGGGTCATCTGCTCATAAGGACGGACAATACCACAGTCATGTGGTACATCAACAAACAGGGAGGTACGCATTCATATCCTCTATGCCGGATGGCAATGGACCTGTGGAATGTGGCCCTGAACCTCGACATTCTACTTCAGGCCAGATTTGTACCAGGAAAAGAAAATTCTCTAGCAGACACCTTAAGCAGAACTACCACGGATGCTCACGAATGGATGCTGCATCCAGATATTTTCAAAGCCATAACAAAGAAATGGGGACTACCACAGATAGACCTGTTTGCCTCCCCACACAATCACCAACTGAAGAAATTCTGCACAAGAGCATACCACCCACTTGCTTGGAGGGTGGACTCACTTTCCTTCAGCTGGAAAAACCTGACAGCATATGCATTTCCACCTCTTCCCTTGATGTACAAAGTTCTACTGAAGATCAAAGAGGATCAACCAAGGGTAATTCTGATAGCTCCAGACTGGCCGAGACAACATTGATACCTGCTACTGAGAAGCATGTCTCGGACACACGCATGGCATCTACCTCTATGTCCCTTACTACTAACACAGGACAACTACAAGATCCTACATCCAAACTTGAAAACACTGCAGCTAGCTGCTTGGAATATTGCATAACACAAAATAACCCAAATTTATCCCAGAGGGTTAAGGACATTATCCTGGAGGCACGCAGACCCTCCACAAGGAAGACTTATTCAGCCAAGTGGAAAAGATACCTCATTTGGAGTGCAACAAAGGGAGAAAGTGTCTCGTTGGCAAACATAGCACACATCCTGGAATATTTAGCAGAGCTGTTCCATAATGGCCTGTCTTACTCCTCCCATTAAGATTCATGCATCAGCAATTTCAGCAGAATACAACTTGGATCCTCCTGTCTTCTCTCATCCTCTACTCGGGCAGTTCTTGAGAGGAATCAAAAATGTAAAGCCTCCAAGGAAACAGCCTTTACCTACATGGGACCTCAACTTTGTGCTGGAAAAGTTAACTCTTCCCCCTTTTGAACCAGCAGCAACAGCAGAATTACAATTCTTGTCTTGGAAAACTGCTTTCCTACTGCTTTACTACTAGCAATCACTTCAGCAAGAAGGGTATCTGAGCTACAGGCATTAATGGCAGTACAACCCTTCCTTATCTTCCATCAGGACAGAGTCTCTGAGAACCAACCCTACCTTTATGCCAAAAGTGGTCTCCAGAGTATCATTGAACCAAGCGATTCATTTACCTACATTCTTCCCCAGCCCACAGAACAGGGGGGAAAGACTGCTACATACCTTGGATGTGCACAGGCAATTACGCTACTACCTGGACAGAACTAAGACCAGCAGAAAAACTGACCAGCTTTTGGTAGCATATGCAACAGGAATGCAAGGAAAAGCAATTTCAAAACAATCTCAAAATGGATAGGAAATTGCATTCGTTTTTGTTACTCGTTTCATGGAAAGACAACTCCTGATAATATCAGACCTCATTCCACAAGAGCTACAGCCACCACTACAGCTTTCCTACGAGGAGTGGCTACCAAAGACATTTTAGAAGCTGCTACCTGGAGCTCCGTGCATACATTTGCCAAGCATTACAATCTTCCTTTATACTCTAGATCCCGAGCAGGCTTTGCAACTGCTGTTTTGCAAGGGATCTTAACTACACCATCTTTATCTTAGTGCCTCCTCCCCCAGTTTGGCTATGGTATTCTACCCATATGTTAGGACTGCAGATGCATCCTTGAAGGACATAGTACAGTTTTGTACCTACCATAAATGTAGATGTCAGAGAGGTATGCATCTACAGTCAGGATTACCCACCCTCCTTCCCCTCTGTGGTACTCCTAGGGTATTTACCCATCTTTCAGTTAGCTGGGGGAATCTGTTATGGTGTATTTGTTTGTATATATGTATATATATATATATTTTTATATTGTTTGCTCTCTACTGTTTGGAATTATTTGCATTTATCCAAATTTAGCCTTACTAGAGGGCACCTGGCATCTGGGGCAAGAAACACTGAGGAAAATGGCGTCGGCTGATGCCTTTATACCCAATAAACAGCAGCAATGACGTCGGGTGAAGTGCGACATCAGCCGAGGCCAGACCCAGACTTTGGAATCAGGCCGACCGAAGGGCTGCCTGAGGCAGGACAACCCATATGTTAGGACTGCAGATGCATACCTCTCGGACATCTACATTTATGGTAGGTACAAAACTGTACTTTATAGCGCATGCCCCTACGTGTCATGTCGGCAAAAATTTGTCAAAAAAGGGGGGGTTGGGAATTAAAGGGGCCACTCGGGGAATTTGTGGCATCCCACTATTGACCTCAAAACCAGTAAATACTGAGGAATTTGGTAAGGTTGAGAGGGATGCTGCATACAGCTAAGGCTACTACAGCAGTGATCAGTATAATGAACGTAATATAATTGTGCAAGTAAACTTACTGTAACAGTGTACACTCAAAAGATCACTGCTGCAGCTCCTTCCTCCACTGTGTGTGTGTGTGTGTGTGTGTGTGTGTGTGTGTGTGTGTGTGTGTGTGTGTGTGTGTGTGTGTGTTTTATACCAGGGTGTGGTTATTTTTTGTTCTTCCTAGAATTGTCCTTTGAGGGCTCAGCCTCCTTCTCTCTTGTTGGCAGGAAAGCTGTAAAGGGCTTGTTGTCCAAACTTGTCTTTTTAGACAGCTCAGCTCGAGCTGCTTAACAGGTTTGGGTGCGTGGAATGTGCCCTGAAGATTTTGGAAGCAGGCAGGCTGTTGTATCTTTAGCAGGGTACAACCACTGCTGCAGTAGCTTTGGCTATATGGGTCATTCGAACATCTGCTGTGTATGGTAAGTTTACTTGCACAACTATACTTTCTGCTTTTTGCTGCTGTCAGTATGCTGTTGGTGTTGAGTTTTTTTTAAGAGCGACAAAGGAGAGTAAGGTATTTTTAAGAAATGTAAGTGAAACAAAAGTCTTCCCAAAGGACAAACTTAACATTATCTGCAAGGTTGTTTGTCCGAGCAGTGAGTGCACTGCAAGGTTCTTTGTCCGAGCAGTGAGTGCACTGCCTTTTTATGTCCTTCAGTGTATGTAATCATAAGAACATGTTACAACTGAGTAGCTACTTCCATGCAAGAGATTATTAGGGTTTCTCTGAGTGTTTGAATGTCTTCCGCATTTGATTGTCAGAACCAAGACTTCTTGGACTGATTCAGAGTGAGGAGTTTTTGTTTCTTTTCTTTTGCTAAGAAGTAGAAGCTAGGGGGGTCTGTTCTTCCAATGTTGGACATAAATTTCCATGCTGTCTGATGTGGCTCACCTCCATCCCAGTAGGTTGTCATTGGTGGCTTCGCTTTGGACTCCTCTGCCACACGTGGTCATGTGTAGGATGACCTTCTCTGTAGCATGAAATAATAAGATGTGGCAGACATTTCTTGGAGTGTAGCACATCTGGTCAAAGTCCTAGTCTTCCACGAACACCTTCTTTGCCAAATTTCTCTGTAGTGTGCTAGTGGTTTTCTTTACTGGCTCCTCTCCAGGTCACAATCCCTATGAGAATGCTTGTCGACCCAGCCAATGTTGGCAGATCTTGATCCTGGGGCTGCTGCTCCAAACTTTTACTTTTTCTGCATTAATAGTGCAGTTGGCACTTGAGTCTCTAAACTTAGGGCTGTCAGTATTGAGAGAATTTTCAGTGTTTGGGCCCGAATCAGTGCTGCATGTTAAAGATTGGGCACAGTTTTTCTCATGACTGACCGTTCCATCCCTAATGTGTGCTTTCGGTCCATCAGTGAACAATATCTAAGTCGCCAATGTTCTAGGTGGCAGCCTTGTTGGTAGGAATGTCATGGTCCAGGTTTGAGACTGGTCTAGTCCTTTTTAAGATGGAGCCCAAGGGTCATCTCAATTTATGAACCCTGTCTTGAGTACCAGTGATGCTGACTTTACACCAAAGCCTTTCATTTGGGATCTTTGGTGACTGTCACACTTTTTGTAGAGGCTAGAGGGATTGGGAGACTTTCACAGGGTGTTAAGGTGTCATTCATGTGAACTGTATATCCTGTTTTGGAGTCTTCCTCTGCAAGGTCAGGAAAGAAGAGACACTTCCAGAGGAAGTATCTAGAGTTTCCTGCTGAGTCTTCCACCTTAGGTATACATGATGCTTTCCCCAATTCTTCTAGCTGACCCTAGCTTTGAAAAGATGTTGGAAATGATTAGTTTCTATCGATTCCCATTAAGAACCCTTTTCTTTCCTTAACATCTCCGTTTTATTTTGTGTTCTAAAATGTGGTGATTTAGGCACCATTTACATCTGCTGTTGTGATGGAGATTAATGTCTTGTTTTTTTTTTTTTTTTTCTAGTAGCTGTTACCTCAGCCAGGAGACTTTCTAAATTGCAAGCCTCTTATCCTCCTTATATGGTATTCACTAAGATTGTGTGTCCATGAGGATGGACATTTTCCTGTATGCCTGTAGTAGCAGCAGCAAGTCTGTCACTTAATTCAAATTAAATAGAATACTGTGATCTGATGTTATCCATGTCACCATTCCTCACTTTTGGGTCTGATCCGACATCTGATCTGAGCCGGCACTTTACAGACAAATTTCAAGGCTCAAGTGCCTTCCACTCCCATGATCCCTTGCTGCCCTCTAACACCCAGATCTCATTTGCCGCTTTCTGCTACAGACGTAGGTTTCTTGGTTCAGCTCCTGTTCTGGGATATGTAGAATGTGTTTTTCTTACTTTTTGGCTAGTTATGGTTAGTTTAGGTATTTTGAGTTTTCTGTTAGCTGTAGATTTATCCCTCCCCTTCCGGTTCATTGAGCTGTAGATTTATCCCTCCCCTTCCGGTTCATTGAGCTGTAGATTTATCCCTCCCCTTCCGGTTCATTGGTTTTGTGGGGGGGGGGGGGGGGGGGGGGTTGCGTTAAGGTAGTTTTTATTTTAGTATAGTTGCCTTACTCCTTTTTCTAGGCTAGTCTTTGTGTTTGTAAGCTGTGTGCCCATTTCAGCTTGCTATTTCTGATTCAACCTCTTCTTGTTTAATGGCTGTGAGTTGGCTTGTCTTTTATGCTTGGGTACCATGTCTGACAATCCTGTAGGCTTTAAGTGGTGCCCCTCGTGGTCGGAAGATGCCTTTTTCCGATTCACATGGGGAGTGCCTTTAGTGTTTGGGCACCAACCAGTTTGGTAAAGCACCAGAACGAACTCTTGTTGAAAGGGTTCTCAAGGGGGGGGGGGGCCCTGCCAAGTCTGGACCTCTTCTCTGTCGGATCCGTTGCTCTCTGATCCTGTCTTGTGACCACGGATCTGGGGCTTCTGCTCCCAAGCCTTCAGATCCAGGGTCTCAAGACTTGACCCTGGGATCCAAGGTCTTCAGACCTGGCAGGATCTGGACCTGCCATGGATCCGGGACATGTTTGATCCAGGCCTTCAGATCCTACCTTGTCTTCAGATCTGAGGAGTTTGGATCCGGGATCAGTGTCATTTCCCACTATTGTGGTTGCCAGATTCCTGCTCAAGCTCTGGCTTGGGGCAGTCTTCTATTGGCTCAAGCACAGAAGCCGTTCTTTAAAGGGGAGACCATCTGGATCCAGGCACTCCTCCCCAGCTAGGTCCTCCCGCTTCTTAAGATTCTCCAGGAGCGTGCTGCCTCTGGATATGGATGGGCTGATTAGGTCCTTTTCTTAAAGCTCAGTTGATCTGCGGCATTTTACGTCCCCTGGCCATCCAGCTAGGGGGGCCATCGTCCAGCCCCTCTATTTTCTTTGTCCAACCAGAGCGGTTTTAGACTTCCTGGCCCTGGACTATATGGAGAGGGTGATGGGGATTTCCAGAGACCCTTCTGCCCCCATCCCACCAGAGTCCCTGACTTCTCCTGCTTGGCCTCCCCCTGCAGAGGTTGAGTCCCAGACCTCAGCGGTTGACCCAGGGTCCTTAGGTGGGGGTTCTGGTCATGGTTTTTCAGACCGTTCCATTCCTCTTGGTGCTTTGGCCCTTGATAACTCTGGGCCAGTACTGTCCAGAGGTTCTGCCCTGCTTCGGCCTGTCATGCCAGGTTGGCCTTCCTACCGGGAGTGCGGATGGAGCATCATCCAGTCCCTCATTTTTCTGGGAGAAAAAGTCCACTCTACAACCCAAAAAGTTTCCTCTCCAGCCTTCCAGGGACCTCCCCAGCCCCATCCTGCAGACTCAACTCATTCTATCCCTGGTCAGCCCACTCGAACTAGGCTTCAGGTGGGAGCTGCCCCAGTCAGGGTTCCCTTCTGTTCAGAGTCCTTCCCCCGAGACTCCCTTGGAGAACTTTCCTCAGAAGAGATTGTGCAAGAGGAGAAACTTAGACTCCCCTGCCAAGTTACTTCTAGAGGATACAGACCTTGTTGAAGAGAGCAGGTTCCCCCAGGTCTCCGGCTGAGGATGTCTCCTTTGGGGGCATCCTGGAACTCCTTAAGCTTAAGGGTGGTTGGGCCCCCCCCCTCCTCACATCCTCCAAGAAGTCCGTTGAAGGCATTTTTGGGACAGGACCATCTACCTCCTGGGTGTGTCCTCCGGCAGATGAGCTCAATAATCTCATCGCCAACCGGGCATGGAGGAAGCCTGATACTGTGGAGCCTGTCCCCAAATAAGCTGACCAATTCCTTAGCCCCTCTTCCGACAAGCAATTTTGGTCTAAAAAGTTGTGCCAGTCTATGCAATTGTGGTAGCTGGCGCCACAAAGAAGGAACTGGCAGAGTAGAGTATGTTTGTCCATCCACTCAACCATGAGCCCTAGGTGATTTGACTGGCATGGAAAGCGGGTGTTGTCTCAGCCGCCTTCGGACTGCAAGCTATCAGTTACCTGACACACTTCACCTGACTTCAAAAGAGACCTGGTCAAGGAGCTTACCCCATCCCTTTCTGAGGTACTATCGGCCAGGGAACTAAGCAAGGTGTCCCCCTAAACTGTCCACACTTTTTTTCCCTGGCTTGTTCATCGATGATGCTGAGTGCCAGTGCGTCCTTTACCAACACCCATTTCGATTCTACCCTGTTTGGCCCTTCAGTCAAAGAAACTCTTACCCGTAGTGAACAGGAGAGCAGGACTTTGTCGGCTGTAGGAATCAGATTCTCCACCAGTCAGTGCTCCTTTTCCAAGATGCAGCGAGGGGCCAGGAAGATGTGGTTTCACAAGTCACAATCAGCCTTCCAGGATGCTCAGGATGAACCCTCTTCCAGAGGTCGGGGGGGAGGGTTCAATAGCAGGTGCTGCCACAGAGGCAGAGGGGATCTGAAAAATCAGGGTTCCAGAGAACCATTCTCCGAGAACTCAGCAGCTCTCCTGAAGTGCTGCCCAACTGTCCTGCCCTGGAGGCAGTCGGGGGTCATTTGTCCTTGCACCCTTTAGCCTGGGCAAGTATCTCAAAAGATCAGTGGGTGCTAAATATGCCGCGTGTAAACCACCCTTGGTGTCTCCTGCCTTGAGGTACCCTGGATTCCTGCCTGTTGAGAACTACGTAAAGTTTAGCCTTCCCAGTGCTGTACTAGTCCCCTGAGCTGAAGCTGTTAAATAATTGACAAACCAAAATGTATGTACCTTTTTGAAAAGTGTCTGCATACTCAATAGCAATATTGTACTCCTGCGTGTGCATGCTACCAGCCTACCGCAGACCCCACTCAACCTGATCTCTCCAATCCATCACTACCCCCTTAGGTGCTTGTAACCCTCCTTTGCAGTAACAGATCTGTCCACTAGATAGCAGCATTTACTTACTTTTTTAAAATACTTCACTGTAGACTATGTTATTGAATATTACCTGTCCTTTTTTTTGCTCTAGTCTTTCCCCAACCTCTGTATCAAAGCACTGTAGACCAAAATAAGTTACTTGATACTGCCTGCCCTACTTGCTCTATTGCCCTTCCCTACTCTCTGTAAACCTCCCTCCTTCCCCTCAGTCTCACTCAGCAAATCTGTGCCTCACTCCTGAGCCTTTCTCTACCTGCTCCGTTCGCCCTGTGGGCTCACTCTGCTCCCCTACCCCCAATTTCCACTCACCCCCAGTAGCCCTACACTTATACCTACTATACCACACACACTGCCTACAACACCCAATCAACTCACCAACCCAGTCAATATTTCCCCATACCCAATCAGATCTTCCACTACTCCCACCTTTCACTTTACCTCCCTTGTCACTATCCTATCCCAAAACTTTACTCCATTTTACACTACAATACACACAGTTTTATACTTCTTTCCTACATCTAAAGCAAGCACAATGCCTACCAAACTTTCCACGATATTTACTGCAGTACTACTAGTTACCTTATCCTACCTACACTATCTCATTAGACCTCCATATGTCATTCACTCCCCTTCATTTCACACAACTACCTCACTCCACATACACCATGCATACTCTCAAACATTTATAACCCCCAGCCTCTACTTCCTCAACAATATTTTCTGATTTCCCTATAGACTCATATCACATGCTACACATACCACTCCTATGTATAATATGTCTATCTCAAACCTTACCACCCTTACACTTTAAAACTAAGCAACTTAAATACTCCCTTTCACATATTTACCACTTGCTCTCTACCCTTCTCTCTGGGGACATGCACCTGAACCCCAGCCCCTCCCCCAATTCACCATCCCAATCTCACCCACCCTATTCAGCAAGTAAGTCTCCCCACTTCACAGCTGTAAATGCCCTAAGCATCTGCACAGAATCCCAAGCCTCCATGCCTGGCTTCTCCAAATTCAACAAAACATTCTATCTATCTCTGAAACCTGGTTGAAACCTCATATAAAAGACTCAGAACTGCTTCCACCTAACTACAGTATTCTTAGGATAGAACGCAAAGGAAAGGGGGAGGTGTCACACTCCTCTACTCCTCAACCCTCATAGTGACCCCCTACTCCAAACCCATCCCCACATTTAACAACGCTGAAATACTCTAGCCCTCCTCCACATAAATAAACAAAAACTTATCTGCATAGTCACCCTCTATATCCCCCCTGCAGACTATATCCAAACCCTTGAAAACATCCTCTCTTGGCTCTCTATCAGCATTGCTAATGAAACTATTATTCTGGGTGATATTGACATTAACTGGTCCACAATTCAATCTCCAACTAACTCCATAAATATAAAGCTTTATAACTTCACTCAACTAATTACCACAATAACTAGACCCACAAAAGACTTTCTCCATGGGACTACCATAGATGGATTCTAGTTTCACATCCTCACTGCTTCACTGATAGTGGTACCATTCCCAACCTACTAGGTGACAATCTTCCCACTTTCATCCACCATCTCCCCTGCTCTCTACTACAAACCCATACCTATACCACCACCCGCTGTCTAAAAAACTTCAACCCAGATGATTTCTCAAATGCACTAAAAAGAATAAACTGGAACCCACTAAAAACATTATCCCTTGATAATGCTATTTCCTACTTCAACACAGTCTTCTTAGACTTGCTAAACTCCTTTGCCCCCTGGAAAACTAAATGCACAAAAAGCAATCCCGTCCCATGGTTAACTAAGAATACTTTACTCATTATGAAACTTCGAGATAAAGCTTGGAAATGCTACCATAAAACTAAAACTACCACCACCCTCAATGAATACAAAGCTCTCCGCAATAAAGTAAAAAACCATATCATCTCAGATTGCAAAGCCCATTTTACAGCACTCCAAACTGACCATAACACTAACCCCAAAAAATTCTGGAATGGAATCTTCTCTCTCCTTAACCCAGGTAAAAAAGAGAACCCCTGCCCTGATCCTCATCCCTCTGACCTGACCTTAGCATCTGACTTCATGATAGGTGTCTAAGATCCAACTCCCAAAATCTAATAGAACTGCATAAACCATCCCGTCCACCAGGCAACCACCTCCCATCTTTCCCACTTGCACGCCACTGGAATTCTCTTCCACCTCTCATCCTTACCACATCTAAACTCTGTCTTTAAAACCCTACTTCATTCACACCTAACTTTACAATGGGAATGCTCCTGCTCCCATCCATCATAATTTCCTCACCCATAACTACTCTTCACTAGCCAGCATATCTATAATAGCCTCCTACAATCTAATCATGATTCCTACTGCTGTTGCAAGTTATATTTGTATAAGAACTGTATTGAAGTTAATTCAGCATACTAACTAGGATCTCACAATGCCAATCCAGTGACACCCCATCACTTTGTTTGATAAATCCCCTCTTAATTGTGTAATTTGTATCTTATATTTTTGTTGACTTATTGCATTGATATTTTATATTGTATTTTGTATCCATATATTCTTGTATTTCTGGAGTTTTTCTCCCCAGAACTCCATTGAAAGCGGGTTCTTCAAGACCCAATTGGACTATCCTGGCAAACTGAAAATTAAATAAATAAATATCATCTTCAGAGGTTATTCTGTTACCTTTTCCCAGCCTCCTCCTGTTATGAGGTACCCCCTCGATGCACCACCCCATCAGAGGGAGCCAGCTCAGAAAGAGGTGCTCAGGCTTCTTCAGAAGAAGGCCATCCAAGAGGTCCCCCCAGAACAAGAAGACTCTGGAACTTGCTCTCGATTTTTTTGGTGCAAAAGAAGACTGGGAAGGTGTCCAATCCTCGACCTTGGCAAACTCTCTAGCTTTTGGTCAAGAAGTCAGAATTCCAGATAGTCACTGTTCAGTCCATCGTGCCCTTGTTGCACAAGGACTGTTGGATGTGCTCCATGGATCTCCAGGATGCGTATTGTCACACCAAAATAGGCTCTCCAAGGGACATCTCCGCTTTAGAGTAGGGGAAATCATTATCAGTTCAGAACTCTTCCCTTTGGTCTCACCGCAAAATCATTATCAGTTCAGAACTCTTCCCTTTGGTCTCACCGCAGCTCCCCGGTGTTCATCAAGCACATGGCAGCAGTCGCAACTCAGCTGAGACTGCAGGAATTCCAGGTGTTTCCCTATCTTGACAATTGGCTTCTCACAACTCCCACGAAGCATCATCTGGCCACTGCCTTACTGTATCTGATGCAGCTTTTTGACCAACTAGGCATAACAGTGAATCTTCTTGTCCAATCTCGGCCCGTCTCGAAGCTTAGAGTTCATCGGGATTCATTTGGAAACTGTCAGATTGCAGTGCTCCCGCCCCGCCCCAATAGGTTCACTTCATCTGATCTCATGTCCAATGTCTTCCCGACCTGTCTCACCCCCAGGCTCACCTAGTTCTCAGAGCCTTAGGGTCCATGGCAGCAATTTACCTAGTGCCGTTGGCCAGGTTGTACATGAGGGTTTTGCAGTGAACTCTAGCTGTTTAGTGGTCTCTCCTGTTTCACCCAATGTCAGCTCCATAGTGCCTCACACCAGTGTGCAGGCGTCATCTTCTTTGGTGGATTTGGTCCCCCAATCTTCTGGCAGGCAAACCATTCTCCTTTCCTCCCCACCAGTGCCACTGTGACCACAGACGCTTACTTGTTAGGGTGGGGGTGCATTTTCGGGGACAGGCGGTCAAAGCAGATACCAAACTGCATATCAGTGTCTTGGAGATGAGGGCATTCCTACTCGCATTGCAAGCCTTCCAGGACTGCCTTCCTTGGGTACCATTGCAGTTCACACAGACAGCATGGCGATTTGTGTGGTACTTCAACAAATAAGGGGACACGCGTTCAAATCTGTTTTGTCACAAGACCATGTGAGTGTGGGAATGGGTGATATCCTTGGAGTGCTTTCTCATTGCAACACACCTTCACAGTGAGTCTAGCGTGTTGGCAGACTGAGCAGGGCCATTCTGGGCCCTCACAAATGGTCCTTGAATCCTTTTGTGGTGAAGGAGATCTTCATTTGCTAGGGTCAGCTGAGCTGCTATCTCTTTGTATCCCCCTCAACTACAAATGCAGCTGGTATTTCACTCTAATTTTCCCCAACCAGAAAATCCCCCAGAGATGCTCTGGCCCACGATTGTCCCCTGGGTCTCCTTTACACCTATCCTCCCTTGCCTCTCATTCTCAGAGTACTACAAAAAGCCCTTTGCCTCAAGGCTACCTTGATCCTCATCTCCCCCTTTTGGCTTCTGCAGGTGAGATTTCCCATTCTTCGGTCTCACCTGAAGTACCCCTTGCGTACTAGATCCCATTCCAGATACTCCTCTTGGCTTCCACTTTCCAACCTACAGATTCATCTGACGGCATGGTTTGTCCACTTCAGTAATTCTAAACCAGCCCAGCTTCCTTCTGTTAAGAATATTATTCTGGCCTCTCAAGTCCACTTACTAGCGTAAGTCTTTCTAGTGGAAGAAACTATTTGGGCTAAGCAGCGCAGTCTAGATCCCTTCTCGGTTTCCGTTTCAGATGTTTTACTTTTCTTGTCTTCCCTTTTTCAGGAAGGAGCTAGCTTTTTGACTATCAAAGTGCACTTGGCAGCTGTTTCCAACTTCCATATGTGTGAAGAACCGGCCTTCTCCTCCCACTTCTGCAAAGCCCTTTTAAAAGTTTTTTTTTTTCCTTGGACAAAGCCTTTTTTTTTTTTTTTTTTACTTGGACCGTCCTGTCCAGGAGCCTTCTCCCCCTTGGGATCTTTCCTTTTTGCTACAGTGTCTCACACAGGGTCCCTTTGAGCCTACTGCCACATGTGATATCAAATTCTTGTCATGGAAGATGGCTTTTTAGTAGCTATAACTTCAGCCAAAAAAGTTTTGGAGTTGCAGGCTCTTTCTGTTAAGGTAGGGTGGCCCTTAGGACTAATCCATCATTCATGCCTAAGGTCGCTACAGAAGCGAATCTGAACCAGTAAATGCAATTACCAGTCTTCTTCCCAAACTTTGCTAATAAAGGGAATGTTTTTTGTATACACTGGATGTGCATAGACAGCTGCATTACTTCTGCAAGTCTGACCAGTTGTTTTGTAGCCTTTTCTCTCAACAGCAAAGGTCAGGCGGTGACCAAAGTGACTCTCATCGGATTTCATTGTGCATTTCATATGTTTATTCGTCCAAGGATTTATCTTTACCATGGCCAGTTAGAGCTCATTCTACTCCATCAATGGCTACGTAAGCTGTCTGTCTTGGCCATCACTCCACAGATGACATTTGTGCTGCAGCCACTTTGATTTCTCCGCACACTTTTTTGTTAGCCACTACAAACTTGACATTGTCAACTCCACAGTGTCCTTCTGAGGCCGCCCAGGATTTATGGTAGCTGGGGATGCTGACCTAAGAGTGAGGAATATTGACATGGATAACATCGGGTAGTTATGTACTTATCATAACTACAAACCATTATAAACATTGCCTCTCACCTGCTATGCAGTGGCAATATCAACCCCAACGGTCTAATAACAAGTCCCACAAATCACCAGAATCCGCCTAGAACCAATACTAGCCTACTTGAGAGAAAAAATCTAATATTCTAATAAATCATAACCTAAGAAGAATCCTTAACAAAACCATTGAGCTCCATGCAACCATAGCATTATACCTACCTGAAATCTTCCCTCACAGAAACCTGGCTTAAACCACGCATTAAAAACTAAGAAGTACTTCCCCCTGGTTATAGCATACTACAAAAAGACTGTACATCTTAAAGAGGAGGTGGAGTCGCTCTCCTATATCAGAACATCAATGTTGAACTATTTAAAATAGAAATCCCTGCATTTAATAATGCAGAGATCCTACTTGCTAAGATAAGACTAAATACACAAAAACAACTAAAGATCTTGGGATCCTATATCCCTCCAGGTGACTACATCAAAATCGTAGAATCTCTTCTCTGGTGGACATCAGAAACCCTCTCCCATGAAGCCATTGTACTAGGTGACTTCAGTATTGATTGGACCTCACTTAAATCATTAACCTTTATGTATTCTCACAGCTTGTACAAACCCCTACTAGGGTAGACAGAACCTCAAAAAAAAAAAAAAAAAAAAAAAGAATCAGTACCAGGCTGGATTCTCTCCATTCTCCCAACTTTCACTCATAATTTCGGTTCGCTACCTGACACAATCTCCCAACCTTCCTCATCCGCGATCAGACTAAACTCACTAGAACTAGCTCTCTCAAACGCATAAGATACACTAAAAACTTCAGGGCTGATTATCTTAATACAGCCTTCAAACACTTTTTTTTTTTTTTTTTTTAACTGGTCTGCTCTTTTAACACTTCATTTAGATGAAGCAGTTGAGTATTTCAGCACTATTTTCTCAGACCTTCTTGACCAACTTGCTCCACCAAGACAGATCCACACTAAAACCATCTATGCCCCTTGGCTTACCAAGAGCACCAGGTAACTTATGAAACAAAAGGACAAAGCATGGGACACGTGGCCCAAAAACAAAACTACTCCTAATAGGCAAACATTCTTACAACTGAGAAACGCTGTTAAAAAAAAAAAAAAATTAGACCAAGCAAATAAAAATACCATAGTGAAATTCAAACCAAGTATAATACCAATCCACAAAATATGTGGGCCACTGTAAACAGTATTCTCCAACCAGGTAAATCACCATCTCCTCATCCAAACATGGACACCAACTCTGTAAACACAGCCACCCAGTTTAATTTCTTTACCAACTCTATATTAAAGCTGTCAACAGACCCACACTCCTCAACCCCCACTATACTATATAACCCATCAAGTAACACTAACTCCTTCACCTTTCAACCTGTACCGGCTTACACCATCTACACACACCTAACCAAACTTAAATCCACCACCTTAGCGGTAGGCAAACTGCCTGTCAAATTCCTACAGATAGCTGCCAAAGCCATTACCTACCCAGTCTCTCTAATCATTAATAGATCAATCTCAGAGCAAAAGGTGCCATTTCTCTGAAAAATCTCCTACATTGTACTAATTATACAAAGGGGGCAACTCCACTGACCTAACAAAACCGCCCTATAATTATACTTTCCCCATTGGCTAAAATACTGGAAAAATGTATCCATACCTAGGTCCTAATGCATCTCCTCGCCAACAGTCTTCTTGTCGAAACTCAACATTGATTCTGCTCCAACCATAGCACTACAACTGCACTCATCCGTTTTAGTAACCTAGTAAATATGCAATGCAACTCCCAACTAGTGTCTGCAGTTTTCCTTGACTTATCAAAGGCGTTTGATACAGTATCCTGTACAAAACTAATAACATCACACTCAGAAGTAAAACTAACTACCCCCCCACTCTGTTGTGGTTTCAAGACTCTCTACCCCAATGCCAACAAGCTGTTCAGTGGAACCCCCCCCCTTACTTCCCATAAACTAGGAGTACCCCAAGGATCAATCCTAGGACCCCTACTTTTCACTATATTTACAAATAATCTTCACAAAGCCGTCCCCTCTAGCAAACCTGGTTCAATACACTGACTCCATCTTAACCTGCTCTGCCCCCACCCTCCAACACATCAAATCAAGACCCAAGAAGCCTTTACAGCCATCAAAACCTGGCTAACAAACTCTCGGCTAATACGAAATCCTAAAAAGACCCAACTTATGCTCTTTCATCCTTCCAATGCAGCAGCACCTACTCCCCTGTTCTGTATTTCTACATCTGATACTACCTCTTTCTCCCCCATCACACAAACTAAATTACTAGGGTCATTATTGACAGTAATATAACACACAGCTCATACAATAACCAAAATCAACAAAAAACTAGGTACTTTTTTTTTTTTTATTTTTTTTTTTTTAGAGTTGTAAAAATTTCATAACCAGCAACAGTAAACTTACCCTAGCTCATACCCATCTTCTCTCCACCTTACTGTATACTTCTCCTGTCCTAATTGATCTAAACAAGAATGATTTAAACAAGCTATCAGTATGCTGGAACAAAATTTGCCACAAAATTCTCCTACCGCACCCATCACTGTCGGGCCCTAAAACACTTTCCTGGCTGAAAGTCCTTAACACCTTGGCTCTAAACCAACTGTACCAACCTGACAAAACTCCAACCTTACAAGACCTGATCACCCGCTACACCAATAACTGAGAACTTAGATCCACTAACAAGGCACTATCACAATCTCCAAAAGCCGTTGCAGCTGTTGTGATTACCTGTATTCTAGCAACATTTCCAAGACTTGGAACTCCCTACCACTACAAATCAGGGTTGCAACCTAACATCTTCAAAAAACAGCTTATTTCTCACCTAAATAGCTCCTGGACATGCAACTGCCTAGCACCTGGCTGACCTATTCTAACTCCTTTCCCCTACCCACTATCCAACCTCCTCTTTAAATCTCCCACAGATGCACTATATGTTATCACACGTTACTTACCATCTCATTGCTGCCAACTCCTCATTGTCCCATCTGTACCCACTAACTCTTCCCTAGACTAAGGTGAAAAAAAAGCTTTCCCTTAAAATGTCAATGCACCTCATATGAACTTCTATATTCTCCTCCTTTTTTTAGTTTTTCCTTTCGTGTCTTATCTTCAGTACATCTTCAAGATTATCTCTACTAAACATGTTTGAACAAACATCATGTGTTACTACCTTCTGTACTTTAATTGCATGTCTAAACCACTATGCTTATGTAAATATCTTATGCAATCATATGTTATATTTTTGTAAATATCTTATGCAATCATATGTTGTGTTATATTTTTGTAAGTGAATGTGTAAACCACAGTGCTCATGTAAATGTCTTTTATGTATAGTATGTTAGCAATTGTTCTGGAGCTTTTCTCCCTGGGCCTCCGCTGAAAACAGACAGCTCTGTCCAGTTGGACCTCCCTGGTAAACAAATGTAAAATAAATAAATTAACTTGGCATCTGTGTTATCCTGTGTCACTGCTCATAATTATCCCTCCGTCCCCCGTCCTGTAGGATTTAGAGATTGTGGAGGTGCCCTATTTGGTGGTCAAGTTTTTCCGTAGCTGCTTTCTAGTGCAGGGCAAACTCTGTCTGTGGGGTTAGAGGACAGCAAGGGATCCTGGGATTGGGAGGAGCTCTAAACTTGAAGCTGTCTATAAAGTGCTGGATCGGATCCTATGTCTGATCCAAGACCCAAGAGTGATGAATAGTGACATAGGATAACACAGATGCCAAGTTATGGTAAGTACATAACCCTTTTTAAATTGCATAGATATTTACAAACTGAATAGATTTTATTGTAATGTACTGATGGAAAAGGCCTGTACAGAATGATTTCCAACTTTTTTTGTTTCCTAAAAAACATTATCTAAATGGCTGCCAAACTGCATTCCACTTTGCTGTCTATGCTTTCAAAAGTTAATACCTCTCTGCCAGAACCTTTGGCCCTTTAAAAATGCATCATGGGTGACAGTTGTGCAGCTGCTGCATGGGCATCATTGAACACTTTTTGAGAGGCACAGTAAGCTAAATGTAATCACTAGATCCAAGTTTTCTTTTAGTGGCACTTTGGTCTAGGGTATTTCTCCATGACTATCCATTGGGACTCTGTCCTCTGGGTAATGAAAGTAGACCTAAAAATCCTAGATGTAAAATGTTATGCAGCCAATGTAAATGGTCTACAGGGCTACAGAAAAAAAATCTTTGTATTTTATAGTTTTCTTGGTTTCTCTTTGCATGTACAAGGGTACTGATGTGTGCACAGAGTTGTGGGTAAAGAGTGGCTAGGTAGCCTGGAAAGTCCTTCCAGTTTTAGTCTTGTCACATTGATAGACTTCTATCCTTATGGTAAAGTATGACTTTATTTCTTACTGTTCATGTTCTGACCTCATGCCATACTCAAAGCACAGAGGAGAGAAGTACAGCATTTCCTAGAGAAAAAAAAGCCATCCAAGAGGTTTTAACAGACTAGATATTTGTAGCAAAATCTTTGTAGTTCTTAATGTCTATTTTTTTTTTTACCTTGTGATACCAAAGAAGATACAGGATCTTTAGCCTGTACTAGATTTTATAAGCCTGAACCTTTGTCCCAAAGGAATCTTTCTAAATGGTAACACTGCAGTTCATCCTCCTATGCTCATCCAAAGAAGGTTTGATATTGCCTTATAACCTAATGTACACACTTGAGTTCTCTGGGATGCTTTAGCAGTTGATTTTTTCAGTTCAGAAGAGGGAACCAAACACTAAGTTCTCAGACATTTGGCTGTACATCAGTAATTCCAGCTGTCCAAATGCCATTTAGTCGTAGGTGCCCCCATTATGCATCTGAGTTTTAGATTGCCTGAAAAAAACTTGCTGATGGTGCTGCCTATGAGGGGCATTCTCATTCAGCACAAAGATTTGCTGCTTTGGCTGTGAATTGCTATTAGTAGAGCAAAGTCCATGCCCCACGTGGGTCAGTTTGCTCATTGAGACTGTGATCAGTAATGGAATTAGTTGGTTCTCTCCACCTGTAAGCATAATGCAAACTATCCTGCAGTGTCTCTTCATTCTAACATGGCATGGTGAAGTATCAATAGGTGTATTACTCTTTGAGTACTGGGGTTTGAGGTGGCTAGAATTGTGTAGTTTCTTAAAGCGTCCTGTATGTGAGGATTGTGCAGCGAACAGTTCAAGGTTCAATGGTCACAGCAACCTTATCTTTGTAAATCACAGGTCAGGATCACCAGTACATGTCAAAAGTTTGTTGCTTTATTTGAACGGTCTCCTTCCAGGTGGTCTTTTGACCATTTTTGCACCTTCTGTCACAGTCGCTACAAATACCTCTGCCCTGCGGTGGTGGTGGTCTCCTTCAGATGGTACATGGGGTGCATTCTCCACAGGTGTTTTACTTGCACATCGGTGTTTTGGAGATGAGCAGTTAACCCTTCAGGCCTTACATGGCATTGTTTTACATGGCATTGTTTTACTAGGACTATTGGTGACTTCATTCAAAGCATGTTTCTAGTCTCTTATTGCGGGAAGCAGGGCAGTATAAGGCCCTAGTCCCTCTTGGGAAGCTGTGAGAGTATAAAAGTAGGAACCTGTCACATTATTTTGGTTGCCATGCATGTTCCTATGATGTCTAGCTGTTATAGGTGCAGCCATTCTATGATGCTTCACTATAAGTCAGTCTGTCCAGCTACTGCCAAAATGCTGTTCTGACATGTGGTTTTCCAGATGTTCATAGTGTTACCCTGCTGCAGTCATCACACTTGGGTTTTCCTGCCATCAGGCGGTCCCACAGTTGGCCCGAATTCCAAAGTCTTGGTCCGGCGTCGGTTGCTGTCGCTTCTTCCCTGAAGTCAGTGCGCCAGGGGTATACAAGAGGCATCCAACGCCATTTTCTTCAGTCTTTCTTGCCGCGTGGTTGCCGAAGCAGAAGCAGTTCGCAAGTGCCGGTCGGCCGTTACCTGAGATTTTCGAATCTAATTTCAGTCCGAAGTCTTCATAAAGCTAAGTACCCCATTGGGGAACCTTTTCTTGCCTCAGTCCGATGTCGGAAAAAGTTAACAATTGCATTTCTTGTGGGAAGCAAATAGGACTTCCACTCTTATTGCATTCCTTGCCTAGGCCTATACCACGACGTCACTAGTTGTTGGTTTTGTGCTAGGTTCAATAAATGAACTATTAAGCGTTGTTTGATTGCACTCGACACTACGGTAAACTAATTATACCATGCCGTCAGAGCTTCCGAAGACTGGCATGCATAAAAAATGCAAGGATAAGGACAGGCAGCCTAGACCCAAGCCCGACTCCGAGGCCTCTGCTGGGCCTGTCTCCAATTCCCCAGTTTTTAGTGAGGCACCTACGCAGACCCTGACGACTGCAGAATTGGAGCCCCAGATAGCTTTGGACTCTCAATCGGAGCTTACTAGGCCGATGCAGCCTGCTCTTGGACCCTACCAACGTCTCAACACAAGGAGAACCCGGTGCTGCACAAACACCTTCGGCTTCTGAGGGTGTTTTCAGACAGACTACTCTCGCCATTAAATCTTTTGCTAAATTTAAAACCTAAAAAGTCGGTGAATCAGTCTCTAGTTCAAGGCCCTATGCCTAAGAAACAGATGCTTAAGATGGCTGAAGACTTGATTACTCTAATCAGGGGATCCCAACCCCCTCTAGACAAAAGGCCTAGACAAGAGGAGGATTCTGCCTCCTCTGACCAGGTTTCCATTTCCTCAGATTCCTCTGAGGAACAGGACTACTCTTTCCCTCCTTATGAAGATTCTGATGCTGAAGACTCCTTTGGGGAAACTTTGCATACCATGAGGGAACATTTCCACTGGGAAGGCCAGGACTACTCTGACTCAAAGAAAAGGCTCCGAGAGTTCCTTTTACTTCCCCAGAACCGACCACTTGCCATTCCTCCAGTTTTGGACATTGTGGATGATGTTTATTTAGAATCCAGTCTAAATTCAGATTCTCTACCTCCTGCTCCAGCCAAACCAGATTCTCTACCTCCTGCTCCAGCCAAACCAGATACTGTACAGTACCTGACTCTCAAATTCCTTTACAAAAGCCCTGTTGCTGATCTAGAAACAATCTCCCAGGGTCCTAAAGGGGCTAAGGCTTCTATGACTAAAAACCCTGTACCCTCTGAAAGGGACTCCAGAGCACTAGATAGGTGGGGAAAGAAGGTATACACCTCAGCTGCCCTAGCCATGAGAGCATTAAATTGTCAGTTCCACATGCTGAAATATCAGCAATTCCTAATGTCTCAATTAAAGCAAAAGATGAGCACGCATTCTCAACAGCCTGAATTCAAGGAAATGCAGGATTTGTTGCATGTAGCTGAACAGGTGGGCAAATACTTTACAATGTGGCTTTGATTCACTGGAAGCTTCCTGTAGAGCAGTTGTCACTGGGTCTGTCATACGTAGGCATGCATGGTTAAAAGAACAAGCCCTGCTTGACCATGTTAAAGCAAAATTATTGGATGCACCTTTACAGCAGGATGTTTTATTTGGTGTCAAAGAGGAAGTTCTGAAGAAAATGGAGGATAAAGCAAAATCTGTGCAGACAGGTCAAGGATTTTTTACAGGTACAACCACCACGTTTCAGCAGGAATTGGCCAACAAAAAACTGGTCCTTTCCAGCTTCTGACAGATGCCCGAGGGGCAGAGGCCAGATGCCCAAGGGGCATAGGCCAGTCACAAGACCCTTACAAACCTCGCCAATGGGGTGCCGCAACCCAGAAAGGAGAAGACAGACCCCAAACTACTAGAAGACAAACGCAATGATTTAACCCTCAAGCTGCCAAGCAAAACTCTCTTGGCAGCTTCCTTGGGAGGAAAATTAGCACTTTTTGCAGACAACTGGCATATCATCACAAAAGACAAATGGGTCCTGGACATTGTCTCACAAGGATACAGATTCCATTTTCACACCTTGCCAAGGATAAAAGGAATGCCAAACCTGCCACAAAATCAATGGGCAGAGGCACAAAAACGAATGGCTCTCATGTCCATGAGAGCTGTAATTTAACAGGTACCTATACAGGAGCAAGGACAAGGATTTTACTCCAGGCTCTTTCTAGTCCCCAGAAAGGACAAAACATGGAGACCCATTCTGGACCTTTCAATTCTAAACACCTTCTTGCAAGTACCCAAGTTCAAGATGCTAACACTACAGCAGCTTCTTCCCATGCTGGGCAAGAAGGCTTGGCTAGTAACGTTGGACCTCAAGGAGGCATACCTGCATGTCCCTGTCAGACAAAATTGCAGAAGATACCTCCGTTTTATTGCAGGTTCAACCCATTACCAATTCTCTGCACTGCCCTTTGGCTTATCTACTGCGCCCAGGGTCTTCACAAAATGCCTGGCACCAGTAATTGCATACTGCAGACAAAGAATTCAAATATACCCATACCTGGACAACTGTCTTATTCAAGCAGAATGCAAGGGCATTCTTTTACAACATCTGGCGTTTGTCAATCCCCTCTTAAGTTGCCTAGGGTACACAGTAAACGAAAATAAATCAAAACTAGTGCCCTCACAAAACATAATATTCCTGGGTGCTAGCTTGAATACAACGGCCCAGATGGCTTACCTCATGCCAGACAAGCAACAACTGACTCGATACTTCAAAATAATGGCAACAAAGACCCAGCTCCCTGCAAGAAAAATTCTGCAGGCCTTGGGATTCATGGCATCTTGCATTCTACTAATACCATTTGCAAAACTGCATATGAGGAAATTACATTGGTACCTGAAAAGCGTATGGACTCAACACAGCCACAGCTTAGAAACAATGGTACCACTCATTCCCTGCCTTCAACAGGAGTTTCTATGGTGGCACAGGCATGTCACCTCAACAAGGGTCAGCCTTTTACCTTACCCACAGCCAGGCAAACTATGACAACAGATGCATCGGACTATGCCTGGGGAGCGCACATGGCAGGACAGTGCATTCAAGGCAAATGGACTGCAGATCAAAGGCACTTGCACATCAATCAAAAAGAAATGCTAGCTATACAGAATGCACTAACAGCTTTCAAGGACCTCTTACACCCAGGACAACTAATAATAAAGACAGACAATACCACAGTAATGTGGTACATAAACAAGCAAGGGGGTACACACTCCTACCCTCTATACAGACTAGCAATGACCTTGTGGAACACAGCACTGACTTACCAAGTTCAATTACAAGCACAATTCTTGCCAGGAAAGAAAAACACATTGGCAGACTACCTAAGCAGAAACATCATGGATCCCCACGAGTGGAAACTGGATCCACAAGTATTTGCAATGATAACTCAAAAATGGGGACACCCAGACATAGATCTGTTTGCCAACCCCCACAACTACCAACTTCAAAAATTTTGCACAAGGTCGTTCCACCCGCAAGCTTGGAAAGTGGACGCCCTCTCATTCAGTTGGAAAACATTGACAGTATATGCCTTCCCTCCATTGCCTCCAATAGCAAAGGTGCTGCTGAAAGTCAGATTAGAGAGGCCACAAATGATACTCATTGCTCCAGACTGGCCACGCCAGCACTGGTACACAATACTAAGGAACATGGCCCATGCCCCACCATGGATTTTACCACAAATTCCCCACCTGCTCACCCAGCAAGACAGTCCGATTCTACACAGCCAGCTCAAGACTTTAAATCTGGCTGCATGGCAAATCACCTAAATAACCAGCCAACAACTCTATCCAAAGCTGTTATGGATGTCATTCTGGAGGCCAGGAGGCCCAGCACCAGGAAAGCCTATTCAGACAAATGGAAAAGATTTTGCGCCTGGAACCAGGCTAAAGGCCAAAATCCCCTTGAGCCAGACATTCCTCAGATTCTACAATATTTAACTGAGATGCTGCACAAAGGACTTTCTTTTTCATCTATTAAGATCCACGCCTCGGCGATTTCAGCTCATTACAGCATGGATCCTCCTTTATTTTCAGATCCACTCCTAAAACAGTACCTCAGAGGGGCCAAGAACATAAGACCGTCCAGGAGAGCACCAACACCAACTTGGGATCTCAACTTTGTTTTGGAAAAGCTTACACAGCTTTCTCAGCTGACTTAAAGTTTCTGTCATGGAAAACTGTCCTACTGCTAGCAATAACTTTAGCCTGAAGAGTCTCAGAGCTACAGGCACTAATGGCAGTGGAGCCTTTCCTTATTTTTCATCAAGACAGAGTCTCTCTACAAACTAACCCTTCCTTTATGCTAAAGGTGGTATCCAGTGTGACCCTAAACCAAACCATTCATTTACCCACCTTCTTCCCAAACCCCCAGAACAAAGGAGAAAGACTCCTGTACTCCTTGGACATTCACAGGCAGCTACGTTACTACTTGGATAAAACTAAGGCTTTCAGAAAATCTGATCAGCTCTTTGTATCCTATGCTACGACATCACTAGGAAAAGCTATCTCAAGACAGACCTGGAGTTCAGTGCACACCTTCACCAGACACTATCACTTACCTCTATACTCTTAAGACTAGAGCTGGCTTTGCCACTGCAGTTTTGCAGGGCCTACTAGCTTCTTCATACCCTGTTTAACTCCACCACCCATCCTTAGCTTTGGGATTCAACCCAAGTGTGATGACTACAGCAGGGTAACGCGATGAACATAGTACAGTTTTGTACCTACCATAAATGTAGATGTTAGATTGTTCACCCTGCTGCAGTCCAGGTTACCCTCCCTCCATCCCCTCTGAACTAGCTGAACTTATCTATGCCACTCCATCCTATACAACCTCTGTGGTGTATTTGCTTGTGACTGAAGGTATTGTTTTATTTGTGTGTGTGTGTGTGTGTGTGTGTGTGTGTGTGTGTATGTGTATATATGTGTATATATATATATATATATATATATATATATATATATATATATATATATATATATATGTGTGTATAATATATTGCCTACCTATTGGGGGCACCTGACATCTGGGGCAAGAAAAACTGAAGAACATGGCGTCTGATGCCTCTTATATACCCCTGGCGCACTGACGTCAGGGAAGAAGCGACAGCAACCGACGCCTGACCAAGACTTTGGAATTTGGGCCGACTGCGGGACTGCCTTATGGCAGGATAACCCAAGTGTGATGACTGCAGCAGGGTGAACACTCTAACATCTACATTTATGGTAGGTACAAAACTGTACTTTTGTGATCTGCTTTCCTGACGTCTGGCCCAGGCCAACGAGGCAGTTTTTCTCATAAATCCTCGTGCTGAATGTTTGGAGCAGGGGTTTGTTTCACCAGGATTGACCATGTGGTTACTGTATAGTTTTCATCCAGGTGGTGGTCAAGTTTTAAAGGGCTAAGGTTATTCAGTCCTTGTATGGGCACACCACATCTCTCTGTTCAGAAACCTCTTGGGTAATTTTACGCACCTGTTCCGTTTTGTATCATTCCAGATTTGAATGATTGTGCCATCATCAGTCTAATATTCATTTTTCTGCCCGGATGTTTTCCTTCTTATTGCTCCTTGTATAGAATTCCCAACTGTTCTCTGCTTCCTTTTGAAATGCCTCATCTCAGACTTCCACTCTCATGTAGTACCAGAACATCTGCAATATTTCTGAATCTTCTGACTCCTTATCTTCCTCCTCTGCTGGGGGTTAGATGCTGTCTACACAGTAATTCTCAGACTTTGATCTCCCACTGTCTGTGCCTTCTGAATTGTCTACCAGTATCCTGCAACATCCATCCTTTGTTCTTTGATTTTGCCCCTTTTTTTCCTTAGCTCTTAATACATCTGTTTGGTCCTTTTGCCCTCCTTAACGTCTCTTTCCTCCTGAGTACCATCCTTTCTCCATTTGCCATCCTTTTTCCATTTTCCTTTCTTGTGTTGACCTTTCTGTGTATTTTTTTTTTCTAGGTCTCGCACCAAGTAGTTCCACCAGTTGGAACTCTGATTCTGTGTGTATTAACTCCTCTGTTGTGAATGGGCATTGGGAAAACGAGCACCCCTGTCTGGTCCCCTCTCTGTCTTAGTCTCCTGAAATACTCTTGTATTTCAATTTTTGGGTCTTGATCTATGATCTTTATTCAGCATATGTACTTTACCCTGCCTCTCTTTGCTGCAGTGTCTTCATAGGAGTCCCTGTCTCACCATAGCAAAGGTTTTTTGCAGGTCAGTAGAATATCCCACTTTTCTCTTCCTGTTTTTCCCAGTGCATAAATTCCAGAAGGTCCCACCATTTTTCCCTTCACAAAGACATTTTGCCCCCCCCCCCCCCAAGTAGTTTTGGTAATGATTTATCCACTTTTTCTGAAACTACCCATAAAAATCTTGCCTACAAAAGATAAATGTGTACTTTCCACTTCCTTTCCTCCCCCTTTTAGGTGTCATGATTATCCTGGCCCTCCTCCTACAGAAGATGTTTTGCCAGAGTCCTGAAATGTCTTGTATTCTTCCCCTTAAGACCTTCATATTTCCTCCCCTCCCTACTTATAGAATGATGGGGGGGGGAAGAGATCCTTCTGGTCCAGCTTCTGTGCCCATTGTTTTGTATATTGCTTGCCTTTTTGTATCTCATCTCTTCATTAGGTTTGTTTCTCCCTTTTTGTGTATCCCTCTATTTTCTTTCCCCAGTTTCATTCTAGGACTTTTGTCCCATCTTGTTCTAAAAGGAATACCTCTTGAAGATTTGTTATCCTTTTTTCCATTAGTAGCTTCTCTACTAAATACTTAAACTCATTCCCTTATCTTCCTGCCCTTGTATTTTTCTGTTTCCCTTGTGCAGTCACATGTATCCCCTAGTAGTCCCTCCAGGGTTTTCCAAATGACAAAAGCCAGCAATATATCCTTTTAATAAAAGCGCAAAACCTCTCTAGCGCCTTGGCGCATTAAGCCTTCCAGGAGATAACAGTAGTAAAAAAGGACACCTCTTATAAAGAGGCATCAATTAAGAAAAACAAAGCAATTAAACAATCAAACGATATAATACAATTTAATTCTCTAAAGTAAATATTTCCAATTGCATTCGTGGTTAAGTCCACCAGGTGTGTTGTACTAAAAACAGCTTCTTTGAACAATAGCTTATTTTTCAAACAAGTTACATTTGTTGCTTTAATTTGTTCAAGAATACAACCTCTCAATTCTGAATAAGCTCCCCCATGTACAGAATTAAAATGAGAAGCAATGGGACTTTCTATCTTATTATTTTTAATATCACGAATGTGTTCCTGCAGTCTAACGTTGAATGACCTTTTACTCTCACCTATATTGAAAAATTTGCAGGGACACTTGAGTGCGTAAATTATGCCTATAGTATTAAAAGTAAACTCTGCTACCGGTCTAAATTTCAAACCATTAATTTTATCAAAAAACCTAGTAACATATGAACAAACTGAACAATTTCTACATGTCCCAAGTACCCAACCTACCAACCTCACCTCCTATATTTACATCCGGTAAGGAAAAAGTTGCGTGTACTAACATGTCTTTCAAATTAAGGCCCCTCTTAAAGAAATTAAGGGGACATGCCATACATTTTTAAGATTGTCTTCCCTCCACCAGGAAAGGCCAATAATACTTTATACTGGCTATAATTTCATCAGATAGTATATTCTAGGAGGTAACAAACTAAATGTTCCTACCTCCTTCATTCCTCATCATCTGTGATATATTATTATGTTCCCTACTATTTCCTTTATCTTTCTCTGGAAAACATAACTTCTCTAGAGCCTTTTTAATAACTTCCGAAGCATATCCCCTATTTTTAAATATTTGGCAGGAGTTGAAAATTTCTTTTTCTAAAGTATCAGATTCAGTACATAGTCTTCTGACTCTTAGTAACGCTCCATAAGGTAGGGAGTTTAAAATATGAACTGGATGGCAACTACGTCCATCCAAAAAATATCAGTCATCACCAAATTTTTCTATGTATGTTTGTAATAATTTTTCCATTTTTATTATTGACCTTCTAGGATCAGGTCCAGAAAAATAACAGTTACCACTTTGTAAACCTTCAAATCTTAAACCTAACTGATTAGAATTTAATATATTAACAAAATCTTGTATTAATGATTTACCTCCTTTACATAAAATCAAATAGTCAAATCTGAAATAATGAATTACATACTTTCTAAAAAGAACTCTAATCTATATAAAAAAATAATTTCAAAATCCCATAACCAGGTTAGCATACATTGGGGCAAATGGAGCTCCCATAGCTGTACCTTGTATTTGTTGATAAACTAACTGGTTTAAATTCAAAATTTATTAACTAAATTAAAATTAATTCGATAATGTAATTTGAAACTGGACCGTCACCCAAAAAGAATTTAAGGGCCTCAGTACCTACTGACTGTCTAATATTTGTGTACAGGCTCTTAACATCTAATGTTGTTGTCTTTCGGCTTTTCCCGGTTAGGGGTTGCCACAGCGGAACTCCGGTCCGCTAATGATTGGCAGTAGATTTTCACAAACGCTGAGGTGCCAGCTTGACGTTCAACCTTCAACAAAGGTACGCCCATTTACGCACATTTTTCGAACGCCCACCCAACCACGGGGGGGGGGGGGACATACAGACTCCACACACAAGGCACTCCAGCCGAGAATCGAACGGGAGAACCTCTTGCTGTGAGGCAATAACGCTACCGCTGCATCACCGCGGATGCTCAACATCTAATGTGATCCAGTAATAATCTTCCTCCCAAAACACATATTTAATCTTATCTAAGAAGTCAAGAGTCTTTTTTGTAGTTATTATAGTTAAAGTTATTGCAAACTTGGTTAAATAACAATGCAACACTACTCCAACATTATGTAAAAAATGCTGCTACTATAGGAAGACCCGGCGGATTCACTAGGTCTTTGTGTACTTTGGGTAAACAATAATACTTAGCCAAAGTACAATTGTCTGTATTAAATTTCACATCCAAGTCTTTTTTTTTTTTTTTTTGGACAAATATCCAAGTCTGAAACCTTTTAATAAAATATCTTTAAAAATTTTTATAGCTTGTTCATATTCAACAGTACTAGATATTTTATATACAGCTCTCATATTTAAATGGTCCATACACATTTTTAAATACTGAGTAAAATGTAATACCACTACTTTACTACCCTTATCGGAAGGCTTTATAGCAAAGTCTTTTCTCTTACTCATGTTTTGTAGAGTTTGCCACTCTTTTGTTTAGATTATAACATACAGCATTTTTATTACCCTAAAATTTCATAAAAATGTCAATCCACTGAATGATGTATCCTAGAAGAAAAATGGGAAATTCCTTCATGCCTAAAAGGTGGAATAAAAGTACTTTTAACTGGTACTTTCACAGTATCTAATAAGCAGTAAGCATTTACTTCATTATAATCCGATTAAGGAAGAATCGCACTTAAAAAAAAAAAAAAAAAAAACCCACCAGAATCTGAATCACTATATTCCTCTAAAACTTCTGTACACTTATCTTTTTCAAAAAAATAACATAAATGTAGTTTGCGTATCAACTGAAAAATTTCAATATAAATGACATGCTTCCTAGGAAGAGCAGTAGGTATAAATTTCAAACCGCATTTTAATACGGCCATTTCACATTCATTTTAAGTTTAACAAGATATATTTACAACAAAATTGCTTTAATAATTCATTTCAGTAGTTTCTAATGACGACAATACTTTTTGAACATTAATATTTAGTCCGTTTCTGGAGGTTCTTACCTCTGATATTGTCCATCTCTGTTGTTGTCTGTACACCCTCTCTTTTTTCCATAGTTGTCCCGCTGGTTCCGAAAATTGCTGCGTAGATATTCCAGGTCTTGTGGTCTCGGCAATGAAGGAAAATTAACTGCCTCCTCTTCTGATTCTCCCATACTAGCTGCTTCCAACGATGCAAAAGAAACGCCATGCTTCAAATTGGTTCCGCCCACACGCTGCCACTTCTGTTGGTTATGTTTAGCTAATTTCCTAAAGGCATAGCCACTGTTGTAGTCCCGTATATCTCTCTTTAACTAACTTATTGATCTTTCTTTTAATAATGTCATTTGAAACCTCTTCCAACTTCACATTATAGCTGCCCAATATTTGATTGAACTGTTCCAAATTAAACTGTGCAGTCAAATTAGTGCAACAGATCTGTCTTTATCTTGCGTTGTTTAACTGTCTCTCTCAATGAGAATATGTAACCATTCCATTACACGTTTATGGGCTGCTGAAGCCCACCTGGTTTCAAATTATCTACTGCATCAGTAATATTAAACTGAGTAGTAGGGGACTTAACAAAACGTATCCCTGTCTGTGTTGTATCGAGATCTATGTAACGTTGCAGGCTTAAAATATTGAAATGTAAAGAATTCTCTTTAAATAAAAGTTTTTCAAGAGAATCTAGAGAGTCTTGTGTTTCTGAAGAAACGTTCACCACATTAGGTCGATCCACGCACTGAAATGGGTTAAGCGATCTTTTTTTTAACCCCCTCCACCAAAATACGTTCCCAAGATTTAACAGCATCATTTGCTTTAGGCATTGAGGTACCTTCCGGTTGGATCTCTCTCACCTCTCTAGTCTCTCTAGACTGGCCCAAATATTGTTCCATGGTCATCTGACCTTGTTCTACCCCTTCATCATGAAATATTCAGGGTAGTTATATAAAGGAAAAATCACTGGCCATATCACATATAGTCCAAAACCACCAATTGCAGTACAAAAGATTTTCCAAACGGTAAAAACCAGTAATATATCCTTTAATAAAAACATTTTAAAAATGGGGAATATACTTTGGGAGTTATTTAAAAAGGCTCTAGAGAAGTTATGTTTTCCAGAAAAAGATAAAGGAAATAGTAGGGAACATAATATATCGCAGAGGAAGAAGAATGAAGGAGGTAGGAAAATTTATTTTGTTACCTCCTATAATATACTATTTGAAATTATAGCCAGTATAAAGTATTATTGGCCTTTTCTGGTGGAGGGAAGACATAAACTTAAAAATGTATGGCATGTCCCCAATTTCTTAAGAGGGGCCGTAATTTGAAAGATGTTAGTACATGCAACTTTTTCCTTACCTGATATAAATATAGGTAGTGAGTTTGGTAGGTTGGGTACTTGGACATGTGGAAATTGTTCAGTTTGTTCATGTTACTAGTTTTTTTTGATAAAATTAATGGTTTAAAATTTAGACCGGTAGCAAAGTTTACTTGTAATACTATAGGCATAATATGCACTCAAGTGTCCATGCAGTCTTTTCTATATAGGTGAGAGTAAAAGGTCATTCAAGGTTAGATTGCAGGAACATATTCGTGATATTAAAAATAAGATAGAAAGTCCCATTGCTTCTCATTTTAATTCTGTACATGGGGGAGCTTATTCAAAATTGAGAGGTTGTATTCTTGAACAAATTAAAGCAACAAATGTAACTAGTTTGAAAAATAAGTTTACAGTTCAAAGAAGCTGTTACACTTTGACACCTGGTGGACTTTACCAGGAATGCAATTGGAAATATTTATTGTAGAGAATTGTATTATATTGTTTGTTTTTAATTTGTCCAATTGCTTTGTTTTTCTTAATTGATGCCTCTTTATAAGAGGTGTTCTTTTTTTTTTTATCTCTTGGAAGGCTTAATGCTGAGGCACTAGAGAGGTTTTGTGCTTTAAAAGGATATATTACTGGGTTTTGTCGTTTGGAAAATCTTTTGTACTGCAATTGGTGGTTTTAGTCCCTCCAGGGTCTCTGTTATATATTCAAACTTCCAAAACTTCGAATACCGTATGTTCGAAAACATATCATCGAAGTTTGAAAGATTGAATGTATAATAAAAAGAGAAAAACATACCTTAACGGTGTGAGCAAGGGGGCAAGCCCCACTGCACCCCCCACACCCCCCCTACTTAAATATACCAACCCCGAGACCACACTTCAGTGCAGAAAAGGGAAATTCTCCCATTCTGCACTGCACGGTGCTGTTAGTCAACTTTCGAACTTGGTCGATCATATGGTGTCTACCATATGACGTTCGACATTTCAAGAGTTAGTTTATTTAACATAGACCCGTCCCTCCAGTGCCATTGTTTTGCTCTGTAATAGTTTTGCTAATTACATTCTTGTTGCTTTTTCTCTGATCTACAGCATTTCTCTCCATTAATTTATTCTGGCTTTTCCCCAGTTCCTTTATCCCCGTTCCTTTCTTTTCTTCTGCATTCATCAGTGTTCCCCTGATGATGACCTTTATCCCACCATTGTTCTTCAGCACTGTTTCATATCCTCCTGTACTGAATCCTTTATTAGTTTTGTGTGGTTCCCCCCTTCCATTTTATAGCTAGCCCACCACCTCAGTTGTTCTTTTCTGTTTGTACACCCTTCAGGCTTTTCCCCAGTTCCTTTATCCCCGTTCCTTTCTTTTCTTCTGCATTCATCAGTGTTCCCCTGATGATGACCTTTATCCCACCATTGTTCTTCAGCACTGTTTCATATCCTCCTGTACTGAATCCTTTATTAGTTTTGTGTGGTTCCCCCCTTCCATTTTATAGCTAGCCCACCACCTCAGTTGTTCTTTTCTGTTTGTACACCCTTCAGGCTTTTCCCCAGTTCCTTTATCCCCGTTCCTTTCTTTTCTTCTGCATTCATCAGTGTTCCCCTGATGATGACCTTTATCCCACCATTGTTCTTCAGCACTGTTTCATATCCTCCTGTACTGAATCCTTTATTAGTTTTGTGTGGTTCCCCCCTTCCATTTTATAGCTAGCCCACCACCTCAGTTCTTTTCTGTTTGTACACCCTTCAGTCTCACTACTGCTTTTTCTGATAGTCTTTCCTGTTTGGATCTGTTCTATTAGGTTGTCTTTTCCCTCAGAGCATGTCAAATATGCTTGTACCAAAATGTTGTATCCAACGAAAAGAGAGTGCACCTTCACGCATTTCCCTCCATATGTCTTGTCATCCTCTCATTCGTTACTTGGTCTAGTTAGTCTCATCTTTTTGATTTTGTTTTATATTCCCTTTTCATAGAACCTTTTTCTAGTTCTGTGGTGTTTGGTGTGTGCGCATATGTGTGTGTGTATATGAGATGTTTTCCGTTACCTAGCATGCAGTTTCCAGTGTTCACTGCCCGGTGATCAGTTTCACACTGAGTGTGGAGAGTGGATAAACAAAGTGTGGAGGGAATGTTGCTGAGAAAAGGGTGAGTAGCTAAGGAGGGTTTAAAGGCCGAGAAGAACATGAGAGTAAGTTTCTATGGCGGCTAAAAAAAAGAGGAGGCAAAAGATTACAGTTGGGTTATAAAGTTAGTAATGGTGTAAAGCTTGGATGAGTTTATCATGGCAATAATTTGTTTCAGCAGTAGAAGAGTGTGGAAGGAGTTAAACTGAATAGTGAATTCAATAGTGGTTTGCTATGATGTAATTGTGAGCAATTTCTGAGAAGACATTTGTGGGGTTAAGGCTAGCATTGATTGGCAGATTGAATGAAAGGGTGGGGGTTACCAATTTTAATTGTAGTGGTAAGAGGGGGCGAGAGAGATTGGGGCTAAGGTGGGGAAGCGGAGTGAGTCCAGGATTAGCGAGGTTGAGTGGAGTGGGCTGAACCCCCCCCCCCCCCCAGCTTTTCTGATGAAATGAAACCAATGAAATGCCTTGGCAAAAGTAGTGTATAACAGAAATGAAGGAGTAATGTTGGGATACTAAAGGGCACTGGAGAGGAAATAAGTACATTTAGAGAACAATGTATTAACAAGATGTACTCATTTGTGAAACACAGTTGGTCTAACATTCCTTACCCTTACTCAAAAAAGGGGAAGTCTGTATACCCTTGGGCTGCCTCTAGCCGGTTTCTTTAAATTAATGGGCCAATCGAAGAGCTTCCTTATGCAATAACCAAAAGTCCTCTCAACTTCCATCATAAGGTAGAGTGAGAGATGCTCCTCTTACTTTAAACAAAGCTACAGAGCTTGGTGTCTTGACACAGAACTTTGAATGCAAGTGCACTTGACTGTTTCAAAAAATCTGTCTTTCTTGCCGAGTAGTACTTTTGATCACGGAGGGTTTCGTTTTGTTAAATTTCTGATGTACTCTGAGCCCTAATGCAGTGTTTGAGAGGTTAATGTTGTGGATATTTTCTCAGTCAGTGATTCGGATTAATTGAAATCCTTTTTATACGTCCAGTTGTACTGTGGTTTCTGGTTTTGCTTGAGTTATGAAGGATTGTATTGTTGTATAGGCTAATGTTTGTGGAGGAAATGTAGGTTGTTACATCATTAAAAAACACAGAATGGATTAACTGACTGGATATATAAAGGCTCCATTAGATATTTCTGAAACTGTGCAGTGGGGTTTGAACAAAGGGTAAGGATTTCATTATTTTTTTTTTTTTTTTAATAGTATGGAATGGTTTTACAGTGTCAGCAATGGTTATGTCAGTAGTAAAATAGTAACAGTAAGCTCTTATTTTTTGAGGGAGATGTAGATCGCTTTTATGACTATATGGAAGTTTGGGTATTGTGTACTGTGAGGAAGCCACATTGAGAGTCTGTTAGCAGTCCATATTTGTTGTGAAGATCTGAGGTGATGTAGAAAGTTTGTCAAAGACCTTAATGATGGGTCATAGTATAAGAGATGGGTTATACTCAAGGTGGGGTATAGTTGAGATGGGTCATATTCATGAGGTGAGTAGGGGGATTATCATTGAGCACTTGAATTGTGGTGGGGCAGAGAAGGGGGTGAATGACCTGTTAAAGATGTTTACAAATTATTTTTGCGCAGTTACTGTTGGATTAAGGATTGTGTGCATACTGTTTGGATTCCATTTTCCAGTAGTTTTCTCATAATTTAGGCTATAATTGCTTAAAATTAGAATGGGGGAAGTATTGTAGTGTCAGGAGGAGTAGGCTGAGTTTTTATGCTATTAGGAATAGGAGGCTGAGAATAGTGCGTAGTTGAGAGATGGCATTGTTTAGTAGTAGAGGTGGATGGTGTGATACTCCTTTTGAAGTTCATAGGTAGGTACTAGGCAATTGGCCCTAGGGCATATACAAGCCTAGCCAAAAAGGTACCCTGGCTTTTGCCATCCAAGAAAATTATTTTCTTGTGCCCCTGTCAAGCAGAGCCACAGAAGTGATCCACTGGGTGAATTTCCTATTTCCCATCCAATTATCAAGATTTTTCTTGAAGAGTGCTAATGAGGAGCTGTGTGTGACATAGATAGGTAGTCTGTTCCAGAGTGTGGGAAGCCTCTGGGACAGGAATCTATCCCTCCACCATGTTCTGTTTATTGTGGTGACAAGGTTTAGGTCCCCAGTGTGTGTAGCTCTGAGGGATTGGGATTTCTTTAAGTGGAGCATGTCCAGCAGCTCTGGGTTTGACATAGCTTTGCATGTTAGGGAGAGATCGGCTCTGAGTAGGCGATATGCGACTGTGTAAAGCTGGAGTTGTTTGAGACAGTCTGCGTAGGGTATCTGTTTGAGGCCAGTAATCCTCTTTTTGTGAGGTATTTCTGTGGCCTTTCCATTTGTTGTAGATGTCTTGTTTGGTACATACCAAAAGGGGCGTTGTGCTCTATAATCGGTCTGATGAGTGTTGAATAGAGGGGAACAATGACCTCTTCCCCCCCCCCCCCCCGGATGAGAAACCTTTTGTGATGAGGTGTGTCGTGTAGAAGGATTTCCTGACCGCTGTGGCAATGTGATTATCAAAGTAGAGACTACTGTCCACCTGTGTCCCAAGGTCTGTTATCACACTTTTGGTGTTAAGTAGACTACCGCCTATGTGGTAGTTCATGGGTACAGAGTTTTTACCAAAGGGGATGACAGTGCACTTTTTGGCATTGAGCTTGAGGCCATTGCTTTGATACCAGGCATCTGTCTCAGTGAGTCCCTTTTGTAGGATGTCCACATTGTTAGGAGTTTCGATATCTGTGAACTTAGCCAAAGACCTTCTGTGTTAGCCTGTACTTGAGAGAAATAGATACCAAACAGGAGAGGACCCAGGACTGAACCCTGTGGTACTCCACTTGTCACTCGTCTGAAGTCTGATTTGGAGTCTGCTACTTTCACAGTGTGGGTTCTGTCATTAAGCCCAGTTGGCAACCCATCTTGTGACAAACTCACTAAACTAGGTATAAATCCTTGTCTATAATTCCAGTGTGTGGGATGGTGTCTAACGCCTTGGAGAGATCTAGTTAGGCTGTGTGAACCACCTTATCCTCATCTATGGCTTTGGTGACTATTTCAAAGAAGTCTATCAGGTTTAGGAGACATGATCTGCCAAATCCGAGCTGTGTGGGGTCCAGAGTTTTGGACATCTCCAATGTCTTTGTTTGAGTTCCATGATGATACGTTCCATGGGCTTGCAGACCAGGCTCATCAAGCTAATGGGTAGTTCCTGGGGTCTGTCATGGCTCCCCCTTTGTGGAGTGGAATAACCGTCACTGTGCGCCATTCAATGGGCACAAAGCCTGAGGCGAGGCTATGACTGAACATGGTACTTAGGTGGGGTGCCAGTTCTTTCTGTAGTTCATGTAGAAGGTAGCTTGGGATGTTGTCAGGTCCCATGGATTCTGTGTTCTTGGCTTTGGAGAGTGAGGTTTTTACCTGTGCAGCCGTGATTGCATGAACTTTTCATTTGTCTGGTGTGGAGATGGGCCCTTTAGGGGGTGGGGGGTAAAGTTAGCACTGAACCTATCTGCCAGGATGTTGGCATTATCAGTTGGTTCTGTACATTTAGTGCCATTGTGCTGTAACTCAGAGCAGATCCGAGTATTGCCATTGAGATTCTTGACATAGCTATAAAATGCTTTGTGGTTGTCTTTAGAATCATTGGCAATTTTGTTTTCATAACTAGCTTTGGATGATTTATGAGGGATCTCTGCTTCTTACTGAGGCTGACCAGGGAGTTCCTCCAATCATGGGATTTTACTCCTTTTTTTGCAACCGTTTCTTTCTTCTGTTGTAGAGTTATGGCAGAAGACCTTTGTTTATGGCAGAAGACCACCAGATAGCATCTTGGTTCTGTTAGGGATAGCACGATCCATGCATTCGTGCAAGTACTTATAAAGTGCATGCAAGTTAGGGGGTTTGTGCTGGTTATTTCTGGGGAGATTTATTATCATTGAAGTATTTTATGTTTTTGATCTAATTTTTAGAATTGCCTAGGTCTGGAAAAGTTAGGTTAATTTCTTACACAGAGATGGATTTACCTTTTTTATTTTATTGCTAGCTTGCATCTGTTTTAGTTCAGGCAAGGACTGCAGGTGTTCAAGATTGTTGCTTTCTGTACATTTCAAGCTGTATTTCTCTCACTGATGAGGTGATCTGTGGGTTTTATTTTTCCCTCTAAGAAACCTCATGGACTGTTTCTAGCATGGATTCAACAAGTAAGCTGTAGCGGAGAGCCGCGGCTGGGTTGTCAGTTGTATATGTAGCACTCAGCTTGCTGTAGGTCAGAAATGACCTTGTTCTTTAGTTTGAGATTAATCAAATGTCCATTATATTAGAGGGAGTTTGAATGAATGGATTTTATATGTTGTGAGGAAGTTGTTATAAGTAGATTAAGCAAGGAATTGTGCCCAGGTAAGGGGGTTTGTTCCGACTGGGGTTGTGACTAATTGGGTAAGACTTTATCCAAAATCTTTTGACTTTTGAGGCTGCTTTTGGTCCAAGCGTATCAAGTATTCAGCTGTGAGGACTAGTTCCCTATGCTGGAGGTGATGTATTGCGTACAGTGAACTATGACATTCAGTGGTGATCTAGATCAAAAGCCATTTGGGGCTGTTGAAGACTGCTTTTGGTTTATCATAGAAACTGAATGTTTTAAACATGCATTAACTGATCTCCCAGTTTTAGAACCCGGTCCATTTATTTAAATATATTGTGTAGCTGTTGTTGGCTTTAAATCGGGGGTCATGCTTTCTTTAAAGGTTACTATTCTTGCTAATCTGTAATAGTTGTAACTGAAGCTGTGACAAAATAATACATCTGCTTTGTTTCTAATTATCTGGGAATTAAAGCTGACTATTCGAATGTACTTGAGATATGGATGGGTAGGATGAGTGTTTTACACTGGGATGAGAGTAGAAGCAGAGTTAGGTCATGTAAGTGTAGGGGCAGAATTTAGTTGAATATCCCAGACAGTGAAAAGCTTGGAGAGAGAAGTGGGTGATTTGCCCCTCCCCCATTTTGGATAGTAGTGACATATTTTTGATGGTAGTTTTAAACCTAGTTAACAGGTGTTGATTGTTTTGTTTTTATGGGTGAAGTGGTTCCTCTAAAAGTATGAGTGGTGTAAGCACTGCTGATAAAGCAGCATTATTATGTCATGTATGCCACTTGGTGCCAGAGGAGCAGGAGATTACTTGTTTGCAAAGGTAGAAAAATGAGTAAAAGCTGTACTAGTCCACTAACTGAACACACTGTAACAGAGATGATGCAGTGCCTTTTATTGGACCAGCATAGTTAACTTGAACTTTTGGAATAAGAGTCCTCCTTTATTGGGAGTTAATCATATGCAGAGAGATGCTCATCAGTTTCAAAGTAAAGTTCTGCAAAAATGTTAGAAGCAGCCCCTCGCTTCATTATAACACAGTCTGTCCCTCAAAAGATCTGCTTTTATGGTCAGCCAGTCACCCAGATTTTCTCTATGTTGGTGTTCTTCCATTATTTTCTAGATTTGTAGGGCATTACAGTGTCAAATGTTTGACCCCGTTTTTCCAGTTTTGTCTTGTAGCAAACAAGGTAGAGGTGTATGATAGACCTGCTGACAGATCCTACTTAAAGCAGGATATGGTACATTAGTTGGGAGGCTCTTCTAATGGCAGAGTATCTGGGGGGGGGGAGAAAATGTCTGAATGCTTTTTCATTGAGATGAAGCTGTGGCCAGCTACTTGCCCATTCTTGGCTTCAAGTTGTAAATTAGTGAGGCATAGTAGAAATGGTGGACTGATACCATCGAACACTTGTACTAGCTCATTTTTTTTATACATAATGTTTGTTCATACTGTATCCTAGTACTTTTACTGCCAAACCAGTAAAGTTTAATAACAGTATTTTGGCGACTCTCTAGTGGAGGTTTAAAAAAGTGGAGATTTTTTTTTCATTACTTACCTCTGGTTTTGAATTTGCCTTTGTTCTATTGCATCAGCAGATGAATCCATTGGAAGACCTTGTGTCCCTCTTTATTGTGTCTTTATTATGTCAAGCATGGTTTTTGTACTATTGTGCTGTTATTTAATGCATGTTTTGATGGTGTCTGTTCTATTGCATTAGCAGATGAATCCATTGGAAGACCTTGTGTCCCTCTTTATTGTGTCTTTATTATGTCAAGCATGGTTTTTGTACTATTGTGCTGTTATTTAATGCACGTTTTGATGGTGTCTGGCAATCTGTCAAATAAAAGTAATGCATTTACTTTGTGTTGCAGTGCTTGCATACATTGGGTAAAAGGAGTAATGGACCATTCCCTTTTCCCAGAACTTATTTGGCTTTAGGGTTGGTATATGTAAATACGGAGGTAATGGCGTATGAAGCATACCTACAAGGAAATTGGGTGGGGGCTTGCTCCTTGCTTAAATTGGTTGCAGGGAGTTTTTGTATATCTAATTTTTATTACTTGCATGTTTGGATTGTCATTAGTTGGAAAAGGTGAGTGATGATGATATGGTATACGAGATCAGGCAGACCCCTGCATACCTCTCAAATGTCCAGATTTACTCATTTTTGGTCCATTTCTCATAAAATTGTAGTTTTCTGGCAAATCATTAGGTTCATAGGTTCATACTAGGCTATCTGCCCGAGGGCATTTACAAGCCTAGCCCATAGTTTTGTGGCTTACGCCACCCCTTTAGTATGGGGAACTATACCCATTATTTTGCTGTGCCTCTGTTGAGCAGTGACACTGAGGTAATCCCTGGGGTATATCTGCGATCTCCCATCCATTGGTCAAGATTTCTCTTGAACAAGGCCAGCGAGGTGCTCTGCCTCACATATACCGGGATTTTATTCCACAGCATAGGGAGTCTTTGGGTGATGAATCTATCCCTCCAGCGCGTCCTATTAATAGCCGTGTCGAGGTTTAAGTCTCCGCCCTTGTGGCTCTGACGGATCTAGATTTTTGAGGTGAAGCATATTCATCAAATCTGGGTTTGACATGGCCTTGTATGTTAGGCAAAGGTCACCTCTGAGCAAGTGGCGACTGAATAGAGCTGGAGTTCTTTCAGTCGGGCAGCATAGGACAGATGTTTGAGACCCTTTATCCTTTTGGTGAGGAACTTTTGTGGCCTCTCCAGCTGCTGCAAGTGTCGGGTCAGATACATTCCGAATGGGGCATTGTACTCGATCATTGGTCTGATGAGTGATGAGTATAGGGAGACTATGACCTCCCTTGATCTAGATGAGAATCCCTTCATGATAAGGTGGGCAGTGTAGAAGGTCTTCCTAACTACTTTAGCTACATGGGTGTCGAATGACAGACTACTATCAACCTGGGTCCCCAGACTGAACTCTGAAAACAATGGCATACATTTGATTTTCAGACTTCGTATCTGTCAGAAAATTCATAATAATGCAAAACCTATTATTCTAGCAACTTTCTAAGTTTGCAAGAGCAATAGTGTCCCTATTTTTGGGCCTTTATCCCCCATTATTTGTGGCTTTGTCCAGATTTCTTGCTCTAAGAGGTTGAGAGGTATGTGCCCCGCAGACAAAATTTGGGAGTACATTTCTCATGTTGGACTGCATTTTGTGAACAACCAAGCAATTGATGCTGATTAAAATAAATAAGTAAAATATCTTTCTCTAGTCCTTTGGTACTGAAAGGTATGTGAGATCGCATGTTATGAATCTGGTCTGTCAAATGTGTTTTGTACACAGTAGTAATAACTTATTCTTTTAACTCCATAGGTCGATTACAAACATTTTCAAGATGTATGAGTGCTAGGAGAATTAAGAAGCGTGGTGTTGCAGCCTCGTGTTTCCCAAGAGAACATTTATTTTTTTTCCCTTCTGCTAATTCTTGCATATCATACAATGGAAACCAGCACCACTGTAAGTACAAGTAAGGCAGTAGTGAGACAGTGATGTTTTCAACTGAAACATGCCATTGTACATCCATTATGTCATGCTTGAAATCTTTTACAGCTTCCTTCAGTAGATATTTGTTATGTTAGTACATTTTAATTTGTTCCTTTGTAGAGCTAGATATTGGTTTAAGTTTCTTTTAGAATGTTCACCACTCTTCATTTGTGAAGATGCTGATTACATGCCTCTGGACCAATTGTAAATGTTGAGAAAGTTGAAGCTGAGGGTGAAGAGCAGTTTTGTTTGTTGACTGTGGCTAGTTGTCTTTATTCCTAGCAGCATATGCGGGTGCCCAGATGACTTGTTCTAATGCACAGCAAATAAGCTAGTTAGGGAAAGAAGTTGTGATAATATTGTGCATCTTGGCACAGGACAGATCATTTGTTCAGCCTAGGAAAAGTAAGAATAAACCCTTAAATGGTAGATAGGTTCATAGGTTCATACTAGGCTATCTGCCCGAGGGCATTTACAAGCCTAGCCCATCGTTTTGTGGCTTAGGCCACCCCTTTAGTATGGGGAACTATACCCATTATTTTTCTGTGCCTCTGTCGAGCAGTGACACTGAGGTAATCCCTGGGGTATATCTGCGATCTCCCATCCATTGGTCAAGATTTCTCTTGAACAAGGCCAGCGAGGTGCTCTGCCTCACATGTACCGGGATTTTGTTCCACAGCATAGGGAGTCTTTGGGTGATGAATCTATCCCTCCAGCACGTCCTATTAATAGCCGTGTCAAGGTTTAAGTCTCCGCCCTTGTGGCTCTGATGGATCTAGATTTTTGAGGTGAAGCATATTCATCAAATCTGGGTTTGACATGGCCTTGTATGTTAGGCAAAGGTCACCTCTGAGCAAGCGTGGCGACTGAATAGAGCTGGAGTTCTTTCAGTCGAGCAGCATAGGACAGATTTTTGAGACCCTTTATCCTTTTGGTGAGGAACTTTTGTGGCCTCTCCAGCTGCTGCAAGTGTCGGGTCAGATACATTCGAATGGGGCATTGTACTCAATCATTGGTCTGATGAGTGATGAGTAAAGGGAGACTATGACCTCCCTTGATCTAGATGAGAATCCCTTCATGATAAGGTGGGCAATGTAGAAGGTCTTCCTAACTACTTTAGCTACATGGGTGTCGAATGACAGACTACTATCAACCTGGGTCCCCAGGTCCCTGATAACTTCTTCTGTGCTCAGTGGATTGCCACCTATTTGGTAGCTAGGGGTAACCTTGTTTTTCCCGAAGGGTATGACTATGCATTTTTGGCATTTAACTTTAGGCGTGGCTCTGGCACCAGTTATCCGTTTCTGTGAGACCCTTCTGAAGGATATCTGTGTCAGATGTGTTTTCTACTATGGCCCAGTTTGCAGTCATCTGCAAACTTTGTCAGCCATAACCCTCCTGTGTTTGCTTGTACTTGAAAAGTAGATGCCAAACAAGAGTGGGCCCAGGACTGAGCCCTGTGGGACACCACTTGTGACAGGCTTTGAGTCTGACATGGCGCCAGCAGCTCTGACCCTGTGGGTTCTGTCACTCAGCCAGTTTGCAACCCATCTTGTGATGTATGGGTTGACATTTAAGCTGATGAGTTTTTCAATGATACCCGAATGGGGTATTGTATCAAGGCCTTAGCCAGATCGAGGTAGGCTGTATGGACTGCCTTTCCCTCATCAATGGCTTTGGTGACTGTTTCGAAAAAGTCAGCCAAGTTTAAAAGGCATGATCTGCCTTTGACAAAGCCAAACTGGGTTGGATCCAAAGTCTGCAAATTCCCTATGTCTTTATTTATGAGGTCCATTATGATCCTCTCCATGGCTTTGCAGATAAGGCTTGTCAAGCTAATGGGCGGTAATTTCCAGGGTCGGTGGAGGCACCGCCTTTGTGAAGTGGTACCACAGTTGCAGTGCGCCACTCCTGGAGTGCGTATCCAGAGGTAAGACTTTGATTAAACAGCTGTCCTAGCTGTGGGTTTAATTCCTCATTGAGTTCATGGAGCACACAGCCGGGGACACCATCAGGTCCCATGGATGCTGTGTTTTTGCTTTGGAGAGAGCAGTTCTCACTTGGGCTGGAGATGTTTGGGGGCTGCAATCGTTTGGTATAGATATCTCTCCTTTTGGGGGAGAAGTTTGCACTGAACCTGTCAGCCAGTATGTTGGCAATGTCTGTAGGATCAGTAATCTTCACATCATTTTGAACTAGCTCTGAGCATATCTGGGAGTTTCCTCCCAGGTTTCTAACATAGCTAAAGAAGGCCTTATGATTGTCTTTTGAGTCTTTAGCTATTTTTCTCTCGAAATTTGCTTTGGATGATTTTATGAGAGCTCTTAGTTTTTACTTATAGTGATCAAGGGTGTCTTACCTTTTAAGGATTTTGCTCTATCTTGTAGTAGCTTCCTCCTTTTGTTGTAGAGTTTGTTTATGGCTGGGGTCCACCAGACTGGATGCTTGCCTTTGGTACAAAGAGTCTTTGTTTTGCTTGGGATTGCCTTATCCATGCAGTCCTGCAGGTGCTGGTAGAAGGCATTTGTAAGTGATTCAGCGCTTGAGTACTGTTTTCCGCCTCGGGGCCTTAAAGGAGACCACACTAGTCTTTAGAAGTGTGAAGTCGGCTTTGAGAAGTTCTTTACTGTGGTCTTTTTATTTCAGGTGGGGGTGGGATGAGGACCTCCAGCGAGATTAGTTTGTGGTCTGATCTCACCAGTGAGGGGTACACCTCCGGTGTTGAACATTGTGCTCCCATGTTCGTGATGATGAGATCAAGTATGTTATCTCCTCTTGTGGGATGGTGACTAGTTGTTCCATGGCATTTGAGTTTATGAATTCCAGGAACTTTTGGGCTAGGGTGTTTGGGCTTGAGTAGTGTTCCCAGTCTATATTAGGGTAATTGAAGTCACCTAGTATGATGGTGTTTGGTGATACATTTATCCCCTCTAGTGTTTTCAGGAAGGCCATGTGAGGTTCCTGAGTTTGTGAGGGTGGCCTGTAACATGCTACAATTTGCAGAGCAGTCTTGCCTATGGTTAATTGCACCTGGATGGTCTCCGATGCATCGTGCGTTGCCACCAGTCTTGAGGTGTGGGTGTCCTTGATGAATATGGATACCCTCCTTTCTTGGTATTGTCCAGATTTTGGGGCGAACGCATGATATGAGGTAAAACCTGATAGCGCGGGTGCTCTCAGGAGCCTTGAACCAGGTTTCTGTCACAGCACAGACATCGATGTTCTCCATACTGAGAAGGGCCTCGAGTGCATTTTGAGATTTAGACTTCTGGCATTGAGCAGCATTACCCTTAGTTTTTTCCTTTTTGTGTTCTAGGGTGGTAGGTTTAGAATTTGAGCCTTGCCTAAAAAGGCACTATGGGGTGGCAAGAGCCTTTGCCAATATCCGGAATCCCAGGGTGACAGGTGCAAGCCGTCCCTTGCTAAGCAGCGTGGCTTGTCCAGCATGTCATCCCAGGCAGACAGACACTGGATCCCCTTTGAATGACACCAGTGTTTAAGCCAATTGTTAAAGCTGATCATCTTATCTCTGTATTGTGGCATCATTCTTGGTGAAGGTAGGATACTGCTCAAGGTCAGGGTCATACCTGTCTGGGCTACATAATCAGAGAGCTCCTCAATGTCTCTTTTCATGTAGTCCAAGGAGGTGCGTCTCAGGTCGTTTACACCAGCGTGGACAATGACTGAATCATATTTGTACCTGCTGTTGAGAGACCTGAGTGCTTGCGTTATGTGGCGGATTCTAGCGCCCGACAGGCAGCTTACTGTGACCTTCTCCTTACTCAGTCTGGTGAGCGGACGTCAGTGTGTCTGACTATGGAGTCACCAATGACTAGTGTGTCTGGCATTGTGTTTGGCCTTAAGGGCTGTGACTGTTTGACACTCTGACTGTGAGGTCTATGTGTTGCAGGTGTTGTGTTCTGAGGTGGTGGTTGTTTGGGTGTCTGCTTTGGTGGCCTCTGCTGTTTTGGTAGATTTTTGATCAGAGCCTCGAGTATGTCTTTGTGTGTTTATGTGTATGATTTGAGGTTGTAATGGTAATATGTGAGACTGGGTCTATAGTGTGTGTGGTAACCTTCTCCTCCTGACTGGTCTTGCCAGTCCTATGTTGAGAGAGCTCAGCCTCCAGTTTGGCCGTGTAGTTGCATCTCGCATGTATTTGTGTTTTGTGGGAGGAGGAGAGGGTTGTCTGTGTACATGAGGCAATTGTAACATTGCCTCAATATTCCCAGGTTCACCAGCTGAGCAGGAGAGGACACTAGCAACTGATCCCTCGACATGCTAGAAGGAATAGACAAAAAACTTTAAAAAGATTCCGGGACGTGGGTGACCGAGAAATGGGGGTTGCCTTTTGGGGTACTATCTATGACAAGAGTGCCGTATCAAGGTAATAAGTACTGTAGGAGCAAGTGCTACGCTTAACAGATAGAGAATAGTCTACTTGGAGTCAAGTAGAGATGATCTTTTAATTATAGGATACGCTGATTAGATCAGTAGTATAGTTCGAGGAAGGTAGTTTTAAGGGAAAATTTGAAGAGTGGACTTTAGGTAGCCCGAATAGTTTAAACCTGCTTAACGGCGCTGCCTCGCTAAAGCGTGCTTTATAGCAGGGGCTGGAAAAGACAGGAAATGACCCAAATTGGCCAACAAACCACAAGTCACTGCCCTAAACCACTCCTCCGAGGACAAATGAAGGAGTTATGGAAATGACCCTAGTGGCCAATAAAACTACAGTTTCAAGTCAGTAACCACCTCTCCGGGGCAGGGAAGCTGCTCAATGTTAGTCACTGCCACTGATAAACACAGAGACCCTCCTTCAGCCCAAGCAAAATGGCCTCACAGAAAGTTTCAAACAGTTCAGGAACAGCAAGCCTGTAACTGAACTTTTTAACTCTCAGAAAAGTGGGAAAAAAGCAAGATTTTTTTTTTTTGTTTTTACAGAGATAGCAGAGGTTCACAAGTAATATCAAGTTATAACAGTGCAGTAAATGACCCCACACAAGAGTGCTAGGTCAAGGACAGAAAATATGCAAGTTTTAAGAAAAAACGATTTAAAATTAAGTGCAAACAGGAAATTCAGCAAACAGCTTTTGGTTGTGCTCTAAATACAGCTACTAATACAGAAATCAAGTTTAACAAGCCAGAAAATGCTCAAGCTAGGCAGCTATGCAGAAAAACTTAGCAAATAAACAGAGAAAAATACTTAAAATCTCAAAAGTGGCTCCTTCTTCTCTCAGCGTTTTTCCTCTTGGAGGGTGCTTCACCAACAGCCAACAAGCCTGAAAAGACGCTCAAACCACGAGGCAACTAGGTTTTAAGAGAGGAAGATGAAGGAGTTATGGAAATGACCCCTAGTGGCCAATAAAACTACAGTTTCAAGTCAGTAACCACCTCTCCGGGGCAGGGAAGCTGCTCAATGTTAGTCACTGCCACTGATAAACACAGAGACCCTCCTTCAGCCCAAGCAAAATGGCCTCACAGAAACTTTCAAACAGTTCAGGAACAGCAAGCCTGTAACTGAACTTTTTAACTCTCAGAAAAGTGGGAAAAAGCAAGATTTTTTTTTTTGTTTTGTTTTTACAGAGATAGCAGAGGTTCACAAGTAATATCAAGTTATAACAGTGCAGTAAATGACCCCACACAAGAGTGCTAGGTCAAGGACAGAAAATATGCAAGTTTTAAGAAAAAAAAACGATTTAAAATTAAGTGCAAACAGGAAATTCAGAAAACAGCTTTTGGTTGTGCTCTAAATACAGCTACTAATACAGAAATCAAGTTTAACAAGCCAGAAAATGCTCAAGCTAGGCAGCTATGCAGAAAAACTTAGCAAATAAACAGAGAAAAATACTTAAAATCTCAAAAGTGGCTCCCTTCTTCTCTCAGCGTTTTTTCCTCTTGGAGGGTGTTTCACCAACAGCCTGAAAAGACGCTCAAACCACGAGGCAACTAGGTTTTAAGAGAGGAAGATGAAGGAGTTATGGAAATGACCCCTAGTGGCCAATAAAACTACAGTTTCAAGTCAGTAACCACCTCTCCGGGGGGCAGGGAAGCTGCTCAATGTTAGTCACTGCCACTGATGAACACAGAGACCCTCCTTCAGCCCAAGCAAAAATGGCCTCACAGAAACTTTCAAACAGTTCAGGAACAGCAAGCCTGTAACTGAACTTTTTTAACTCTCAGAAAAGTGGGAAAAAGCAAGATTTTTTTTTTTGTTTTGTTTTTACAGAGATAGCAGAGGTTCACAAGTAATATCAAGTTATAACAGTGCAGTAAATGACCCCACACAAGAGTGCTAGGTCAAGGACAGAAAATATGCAAGTTTTAAGAAAAAACCGATTTAAAATTAAGTGCAAACAGGAAATTCAGCAAACAGCTTTTGGTTGTGCTCTAAATACAGCTACTAATACAGAAATCAAGTTTAACAAGCCAGAAAATGCTCAAGCTAGGCAGCTATGCAGAAAAACTTAGCAAATAAACAGAGAAAAAATACTTAAAATCTCAAAAGTGGCTCCCTTCTTCTCTCAGCGTTTTTTCCTCTTGGAGGGTGCTTCACCAACAGCCAACAAGCCTGAAAAGACGCTCAAACCACGAGGCAACTAGGTTTTAAGAGAGAAAGTTTATTTTGTATGAATGCAGTCAGATATAGTTTTTTTTCAAATAGCTACACTAGATATTTGTAAACTGAGATCAGAGTCAGGAGGCCTTCTCCACTGGCCTGGGTTGTCATTTGGAATTACTTTTTTGATATCCCCATTTTAACAAAAGGGGTTGGGCCACACCTGTGGCTGGAGCATCTTGTGATATCACTACATCTAGCCCTGTACCTCAGTTCTGTTTTGTCACTCGCACAGTTTTCTCTTTATCCTAACATTAACTGTGAGAAATTTCCCACGTGCACTACCGAAAATGCTATAAACCATTCTGTTCTTGCAGTTGCCAGATAAGTAGCCAAGATGCATACTGGCACCTGCCTTTACATACTTGGAGATCAGCATGTGAAGTAAGTAGCCAGCCATCATCTGGAGGTATAATGATTAGTGTTAGGTTTGTATCAACACAAAAAAATATTGGCTGCTGAGGAGAGTATTCGGCTTAAGAACTGACATGAGCCTGTGGTGTAATAGTCATGGGCTGGTGCTACACCAATTTAATTTAAGGAGGTTCGCACATAAGACAACCTCTTGACTCATGATCTCCCACCTTGATTGTTAGTTTCCCTGCATTATCAGGCTTGGACTACAAAAGAAGTGCTGGTGGATTGTCAGCACTACCACATTATGAGTATGTATGCTGGAGTGCTCCCATAGTTAAAGTAACTAGAGCATGACTGAGCTCTGGTAGCTCACATGATGTTAGATCTCTCAGTAAAGGCTCTTTGGTCAAATACTGGGTTGGGGAAATTGCTGTCTTGACCTCTTCCCTCAGACTGAATAAAATTTGTCATCTTGGACTGAGGATCACATCTTTTGTGAACACTGATTGAAGCAGCAAGCCTTACATAGGCCTTTCCTGATCTGGTGTTACATCAACATGTGATGTCCTGTTTCCCAACAATAGTTTTATTTATTCATCACTTTTATTTGCAGGATGAACTCAGGACAATTTCTGCATTAGGATTGCGGATGAATTTTTATTTTCCTTAATATCCTGAGAAGTTAATTTACAATAATCAAGAGCCCTCTCTTTTCTGAGGCTAAAGATGAAGCCTCCCCCATTCTTCTATGTCTTTCTCTGATTGCTTAACTTTTAGAGAGGCTCCCAGCCTCATGAAGTCTGCTCTGAAGTGACCTGTTGCTTCTTTGCCTTTCTTCATGAATATCTAAGGTAAGAAAGATTAAGAACCTTGCATCAAACCTTATTCTGAATCTCTCCTACCGTATGCCATTTTTGCTGATGTCCTTAAAGAATGCAACTGCAGTCGTTGCATATGGGTTGTCCTGCCTCAGGCAGCCCTTCGGTCGGCCGGATTCCAAAGTCTGGGTCCGGCGTCTGCTGATGTCGCCTCTTCCCCGACGTCAGAGCGGCTGGGGTATAAAAGCATCAGCCGATGCCATCTTCTTCAGTCTTTCTTGCCGCGTGGTGCCCGAAGCAGAAGCAGTTCGCAAGTGCCGGTCGGCCAGCTCCTGTGTTTTCAGATCCGAAGTCATCAAAAAGCTAAGTACCCCGTTGGGGAACCTTTTCTTGCCTCAGCCAATGTCAGATAAAACTGCAAAAGTTAATAATTGCTTGTCTTGTGGTAAACTAATACCTCATAAGGACTTCCATTCTTACTGCCTTCCCTGCCTCGGCCCAGACTACGACGTCTCGGCCTGTGCTGCCTGTGCTCGCTTTAATAAGCGCACACTTAGGCGCCGGGCAGAATTTGCTGAAGACTTTTTTTGGGAAAATTACTCCTATATCATGCTGTCGGAACAACCGACAGCACATATTTCCAAAAAACGGAAGGACCGGGACCGACATTCGCAGCCAGCGACTTCCACAGACACCACGCTAAAGCCTACCGCGAGTGCATCGGTCTCTTCGGAGGCGGTAATTCTACCGCTCCAGGCCGACACCGCTTTACCGCACACTTCGGTCCCGGAGGCTACCCCGGTGCCGGTTGCTCCAGCACGTGGGGCAGCTAGGCCTCCTGTGTCTGTCTATCAAGGCCTACACACGTGCTAAGGCTGCCAGCCAGGCTAAGTCTCACCCTCCTAAATCTTTTTCACAGGGTCCCACTTCTGATAAACAGATCATGACTTTAGCTGCAGATCTAATTTCTTTAATTAGGGGCTCTCCGGCTCATCCAGACAGAGGTTCTCAGCCGCCTTCAAGCAAAATGCCTAGGGTTGAGCAGGCAGATACCCTTTCCTCAGATGAAGCCTCTGGTGAGTCGGGCCTTTCAGACTCCCAGGAAGAATCCTTCCCGGCCTACGAGGATTCTGATGCTGATGAATCCATTCCCTCTGCCTCTCCTCCTGAGGATATTTCTTTCGGGGAAATTCTCCATTCCATGAGAGCATTTTCAGTGGCAGGGCCAGGATTTCTCCGACTCCAGGAAAAGGCTTCGGACCTTCCTTAAGTTACCCCAGCACAGGCCTTTAGCTCTACCCCCAGTGTTAGATGTATTGGATGATGTGTTCGCAGACTCCAGTACTTCTCCTGATTCTCTCCCTCCTGCTCCTGTCAAGCCAGACAGATATTACAGGGTTCCTGAAACTCATAAACATCTCTTTAAGGCCCACTCTGTTGATCTAGAAACTATTTCTCAGGGGCCCAAAGGAGTGGCCACTTCCACGGCCTAAAATCCTTTGCCCGCAGACAGGGAATCTAGGTCCCTGGAGAGGTGGGGTAAAGTTTATACCTCATCCACCCTTGCCATGAGGGCACTTAACTGCCTTTTTCATATGTTTCAGTATCAGGATTTCTTGATGGATGATTTGCAGAAAAAGTTAGCCTCTCCTGAGCCTTTAGATAGAAAGGCCTTGCAGGATTTGGTTCATAATACTCGGCAGGTTAGCAGTCATTTTCTTCAGTGTGGTTATGATGCATTGGAAGCTTCATGTAGGGCGGCAGCTATGACAGGGGCCGTCGTACGTAGACATGCTTGGTCGAAAGAACAGACATTACCAGATCATGTTAAAGTAAAGCTTCTAGATGCACCTCTGGAAAAAGACAAGCTGTTTGGTGCTAATGCACAGGGTGTGTTGAAATCAATTGAGGAAAAGGCTAAATCAGTACAAACACAGTCAAAGATTTCCTCCAGGTTCAGCCACCAAGGTTCAGTAGGAATTGGCCTTCGAAGAATTGGTCCTTTCCAGACACTGACAAGTTCCAAAGGGGAAAAAACAGGCATGCTCGAGGTAGAGGGCAATACCGAGGCTCCTACAGGGGCCGCCAATGGCAACCAACTAATCAGAGAAGTGGCGCAGGAACTTCTACTGCTCCGCAGGGACGGGACAATCACAATGACTTGACTTTGACACCGCCGACCAAGGCTCAAAGAGAAGCACCTTTAGGCGGAAAATTATCTATTTCCAAAAAATTGGCACGTTTTTACAAAGGACAAATGGATTTTGGACATGATAGACAAGGGTTACAGGTTCCACTTCCATACCTTGTCAACAAGACAAGGCATGCCAAACCTGCCACAAAATCAAAGGGCAGAGGCACTCATACAAGTTTCAAAGCTACTACAGATCAAAGCAATAGAAAAGGTTCTTCCTCAGGAACAAGGCCAGGGATTCTACTCAAGACTGTTCCTTGTTCAAAGAAAAGAAAAGCAATGGAGGCCTATACCGGACTTGTCCGCTCTAAACACTTTTCTCATTGTGCCAAAATTCAAAATGCTGACGTTACAGCAACTTCTTCCCATGCTGGGCAAGGGGTCTTGGCTGGTTACTCTGGACCTCAAGGAGGCATACCTGCATGTCCCAATCACACAGCTGCAGAAGGTACCTCAGATTTCTTGCAGGGTCAGAGCATTATCAATTCTCAGCATTGCCTTTTGGCTCATCTACTGTGCCCAGAGTATTCATGAAATGCCTGGCATCAGTAATTGCACATTGCAGACTTCAGGGGATACAAATATATCCTTACCTGGACGACTGCCTTATACAAGCGGACAGCAAGCAAGCCTTGATAAGACACTTGCACTATGTCATTCACTTACTACAGGCTTTGGGATACACAGTCAACATTCAAAAATCAAGACTACTGCCATCCCAACAAATAATTTTTCTAGGAGCCAAACTGGACACAAACTCACAAATGGCTTTCCTCACAGAAGAAAAACAAGAACAATTACCAGATTACTTCAAAAGCCTAGCAAAGCACACCCAGATGACTGCAAGGAAAATCCTGCAGGCCCTGGGTTTCATGGCATCTTGCATTCTTCTGATTCCACTGGCAAGACTACACATGAACTACAATGGTACCTAAAAAGTTTGTGGTCTCAACACAGCCACAACTTGGAAGCAATTATTCCACTCATTCCATGTCTACAAAAGGAATTTTTGTGGTGGGCACAAGCAAGCCAGCTAAACAAAGGCATGTCTATCAACAAACCTCAAACAAGCCAAACCATTACAACAGACCCCTCAGATCATGGATGGGGGGCGCACATGGAGGGCAGATGCATTCAAGGTCAATGGTCACCCAGAGAATTGCATCTGCACATCGATCAAAAAGAGATGTTGGCAGTGATTCATGCAATCGAGGCCTTCGGAAAATTTCTTCAGCAAGGCCATCTGCTAATAAGACAGACAACACCACTGTTATGTGGTACATAAACAAGCAAGGAGGTACCCATTCTTACCCCCTCTGCAGACTAACAATGACTCTTTGGGAAAAGTCCCTGAAACTGAACATACAGTTGCATTCCCAGTTTGTCCCAGGCAAGGACAATGTTCTGGCAGACAGTCTAAGCAGAAACATTATGGACCCGCACGAATGGATGTTGCATCCAGACATTTTTTCACAAATAACTCATGCATGGGGAAGGCCGGACATAGATCTATTTGCATCACACCTCAATCATCATCTGAAGAAGTTCTGCTCAAGGACACACCATCCTCAAGCTTGGAGAATGGATGCTCTCTCCTTCAGCTGGAATTCTCAATCTATGCATTTCCACCTCTACCATTAATGACCAAGGTGTTACTGAAGATCAAAGCAGAACAACCGAAAGGCATTTTGATAGCTCCAGACTGGCCAAGACAGCACTGGTATCCATTACTAAGGAGCATAACTTGCACCAAGCCGTGGCACCTTCATCAATGGCCTCTGCTTATAACTCGGCACAATTACAGGACTGTTCATCCCAACCTGCAAACATTGCAACTGACAGCTTGGAGAGTTCCATGACTTCTCCCCATATCTCTCTCTCTCTCTCCAAAAAAGTTCAAGAGATCTTACTGGAAGCACGCAGACCTTCCACCAGAAAAACTTATTCAGCCAAATTGAAGAGATTCAACATCTGGAATGCCAACAAGGATCAGGATGCATCAGTAATGAGCATCCCACAGATACTAGAATACTTGGCAGAAATGTTTCACAATGGCCTTTCATATTCTTCCATAGAAATACATGCTTCAGCAATTTCAGCAAAATACAACTGTGATCCACCTGTGTTTTCACATCCTTTGCTAAGACAGTTTCTAAGAGGGATAAAGAATATTAAACCTCCAAGAAAACCACCAGTACCTGCATGGGACCTCAACTTCGTCTTGGAAAAATTAACTCTTCCTCCTTTGAGCCAGCAGCATCTTCCAGTTTTCCTGTTGGCAATTACTTCAGCAAGAAGAGTTTCGGAAATACAGGCCCTCATGTCAGTACCTCCATTTCTCATTTTCCATCAGGACAGAGTCTCTTTAAGAACCAGTCCTTCATTCATGCCAAAAGTGATATCCAGGGTTTCTCTAAATCAAGCAATTCACCTGCCTACTTTCTTTCCCAATCCTCAAAATAAAGGAGAAAAGCTTCTGCACACTTTGGACATACACAGGCAATTGCGCTACTACTTGGACAGAACAAAGGCCAACAAAGTCAGACCAGTTATTTGTAGCTTACGCTGCTGGAGTACAAGGAAAGGCAATTTCCAAACAAACAATTTCAAAATGGATTGGAAACTGCATCAGATTCTGCTACTCTTTCCATGGAAAAGGTGTGCCAGCCAATATCAGGCCACACTCCACCAGAGCGACAGCCACCTCCACAGCTTTTCTAAGAGGGGTGGCTACAAAGGACATTCTAGAAGCTGCTACATGGAGCTCCGTGCATACATTTTCCAAACATTACAACCTGCCTTTATATTCCAGATCCCGAGCAGGCTTTGCTTCTGCAGTCCTGCAGGGCATTTTAGCTACACCATCCTTATCTTGGATCCTACCACCCCCAGCTTGGCTATGGTATTCAACCCATATGTAAAGACTGCAGTTGCATTCTTGAAGGACATAGTACAGTTTTGTACCTACCATAAATGTAGATGTCCGATAGATATGCAACTGCAGTCAGGTTTTCCCTCCCTCCTACCCCTCTGTAATTCTCTTTTTTAGGGTCCACTCCCCCCTTTTCATATTAGCTGGGGATATCTGTTATGGTGTATCTGTTTATTAGTGTTTTGCATGTCTGGAATTTTTATCCATTCACTAAATTTAGCCTTCCTTGGAGGGCACCTGGCATCTGGGGCAAGAAACACTGAAGAAGATGGCGTCGGCTGATGCTTTTATACCCCAGCCGCTCTGACGTCGGGGAAGAGGCGACATCAGCCGACGCCAGACCCAGACTTTGGAATCCGGCCGACCGAAGGGCTGCCTGAGGCAGGACAACCCATATGTAAGGACTGCAGTTGCATATCTATCGGACATCTACATTTATGGTAGGTACAAAACTGTACTTTTGCAGGCATCCAGATGGTTTCCTTCATTCAGTAGAAGGTTGGTGCTTTTTGTAAATAGCCAGTGAAATTGTATCCTGAGCCAGTGAAATTGTATCCTGACTAGTTTTTCAAGAACAGATTTGAAAAAGCACCTTGGGTCATGCCAGTAGGTGGGTGCTTTCTCCAAACCTCCAGTGGAGACGAGTGATATCTCAACTAAGAAAACTAGGGAAGACTTTGTGTTTTGGATTCTAGACCACAGGAACTTTCCACCTTACTGTCTGTAAATGAAAGCTCACCTTACTGTCTGAAAATGGGATTAAAGCTTTTGACAAGGTATAGTCTGTGTGTCTGTGTGTCTTCCCCTCTGCTACTTTGCAGCTAAGGTCCCATATTTGTTGTCATCTTTGTATTTGTTTCTACTTCTTGACCAGGTTGTGTAAAAGCTGGCAAACCTCTCTAAATTTGGAATCGTGGAAGTTGTGGGCTTTCCCTTACCTGCATGTAAATCTGATTGGCTTGATGCTATGGTCATACCTAGCAGCTCAGAGTAGCATGCTGAGGGGAATGTGTTTTCACCAGATGATTTGGCTTGGGTTCTCTTCCTGTAATTATAAGCTTAGGCAGGCTGGATGACTGCCTTTAGTTTTTTGGACATTCCTCTCCAGAGCTGGCCTAGAATTGTCCAAAGAAGAGAGAGGCGTTGACCACTGTAGAAGGTCTGTATGATGCCCATCCCAGCTCTGTTTCCTTATAGAGGATTTCATGAAGGTGTCTGAAGAGGGAGAAGGGTCCTTGAGAATCTGGTACTTAGTGTCACCTGTCAAATAAGGATGGACTACTCTTGCATTACAGGACTGCCTGTGGGACAGACACACAGGCACACACACACACGTCAAATTTCTCACATTTTGGAAAGACAGTAGGCACCGTTGAGTGCTAGACACTGTCAATGATGACCACATCTTACAGTTGTAAATGCAGTCATCCTCAGGGTACCTTATCTCAGCGGTTGATCGTTTTAAGAAGTGGTCCATCTTTAATAATAGTCAAGACTGTATGCTGCTAGCATTGTTGCCTCTCTGCGCATGGAACGACGACTCTGGCATTTTTTTTTCTCTGGCATCCATGTTGCCAATTTCCTTATGCCAAGTTTGGTCATAAGATGGGCTGCTTCAGTCACTGAGCAAAGTTTACTCCCTCAGTGTTACTCTTACTCGAATGAGTAAACAAACTTTTTCTTTTGTCTTTTTAACGTTCTGGTGCTGTTTGTCAGTTTCTTTTGCCCTTTGTTTAATGAGCAGGTTCCACAGCCCATTGTCCTATACTACATGAAACTGAAATGCCCTGTGATGGGTGCTTTGTGCCATTATGATGGGCATTTACAGTTAATTCTACCTGAAAGGTGGAGAACTCTTCCAGCTGCCCTGTTTACTGTACTTTTAGCTGGACACCTGTAAAAGGCATGCTGTTGCCAGGCCACAGCGACAGTAGTCTAATCAAGATTTGGTGCCAGTCTTGTTTGGATCCCCTTTACATTCAAGAGGCTGCTAAAACGACTCAAAGCTGCGGCCAAAAGACTGTTGGTGTCAGTCCCAAATATAAAGGATGCAGCATTTCTTTTCATTAAATCTAAAGAAACCAATCCCAACTCTGTAGGTCTCTCTGACACCAACAAATACCAGCATGACGGATGGTCTAGTCTTTATACTGATGAATCAGTAGGTGACTGTCTCATTGATAGACCTATCTTCTGACAACAGGAGAAGTTCTGTTGAAGCAGGTGGCATCATATTGGGTCCCAGTTGAGCAAAACGTTACCACGCCACTCATGCCAGCTTTCTGTAATTATGTGAAAGATGAAATGCTTGTAGATTACAGACCCAGAAACTGATTAGTTCCTTTACTTAATGCAGCAAAACAGGTAGTGGCCCAAAGACCCTTGTTCAGGCATGCCACTGAAGGCTGCATGCTCACCTCTTGGGTGATGCCACCAAGGTACTTTAACACTGTAGTCTCTGTACCCTTGAAATCAGGATATTTCATCGACTGTGGTAGCCTCCAACAGAGTGACCAATCCTAATGACCCCATTGTCTTGACAGCGGCCTTGAAGAAGGTTCTTTCTTCCGAGTCTTGGTGTTCAGCCACAAGCCAGGGAGTTCTGAGTGAAGGGGAGGCTTGGAAAGAGCTTGCTCAAATACTTTATTTTTAATAGTGCTGAATTATTTCACTCCCATAGTGTACCTTCACTCCCATAGTGTACCTATAGAGAAGTGTCACTCACAGAATGCGTGTGTGGCTATAGGTTTGTCAGAAAGGGCTTAAAAAGAAGAGTAGGAATCAAGCAGCCATGTTCTCCAGCTTAAAGAACCATGTGTCCGCCAGAGTTGTGGCTGCAAGCATTGCAGTGCATTTGCATGAATGACTCTGGTTCATTGATCTTGGGGAGGGTACTAAAGCATGGATGAACTGAGCAAAATCCTGACTGGTTTAAGTTTCAACTTCTCTTCAAGCACTCCATTAGAAATATTCTCTCTGGCAAGATTTTTGGTAGTTGTGATGTTCATCGTGTTACCCTGCTGCAGTCATCACACTTGGGGTTATCCTGCCATCAGGCGGTCCTGCAGTCAGCCCGAATTCCAACGTCTTGGTCCGGCGTTGGTTGCTGTCGCTTCTTCCCTAACGTCAGTGCGCCAGGGGTATATAAGAGGCATCCAACGCCATTTTCTTCAGTCTTTCTTGCCGCTCGGTGCCTGAAGCAGAAGCAGATGTCCTTCAAGGATGCATCTGCAGTCCTAACAAATGGGTTGTCCTGCCTCAGGCAGCCCTTCGGTCGGCCTGATTCCAAAGTCTGGGTCTGGCCTCGGCTGATGTCGCACTTTACCCGACGTCATAGCTGCTGTTAATTGGGTATAAAGGCATCAGCCGACGCCATTTTCCTCAGTCTTTCTTGCCGCGTGGCGCCCGAAGCAGAAGCTGTTCGCAAGTGCCGGTCGGTCAGAACCAGAGATTGCTACTACCGAAGACTTCTAAAAAGCTAAGTACCCCGTTGGGGACTCTTTCTTGCCTCAGCCGATGTCAGAAAAAGTGAATAACTGTTTAACTTGTGGGAAACAAATACCTCAAAGATTTCCACTCTTACTGCCTACCTTGTTTAGGCCCAGACCACGACGTAGCAACTTGTCTAGCCTGTGCTTCCTTCAACCGACGGACACTTAGACGTCGGTCGGAGTTTGCAGAGGAGTTTTTCGGCTCCGCTTTTGCTTACAACATGCCGTCGGAGACTCCGACTTCACAATTAGCTAAAAAGCATAAGGAAAAGGACCGACACTCGCGGTCCGCGGTTTCGGCCGAAACCGCAGTTAAGCCAACCGCGAGTGTCTCTGTTTCGGCTGAAACAGAGTCCGCGGTTCTTCCTTCGGCCGAAAACATGCCCACCGAGGCCTCATCCAGCATGGCTGAATCTGCTACTGAAATTCCACCTGCTCTTACAGGTTCTCAGGATTTATCAGATACTATCCCTTTAGATATATCTACTCCTGCACGTGGAGCTGCTAGGCCCCCTGCATCTATGTCAATTAAGGCTTTTGCCAGGGCTAAAGCAGCTAAATCAGCAAAGACCGTGCCTGCTAAAACCCCCTCTCACAGGCCTAGCTCTAGTACTCAAATGCTTAGTCTAGCAGAGTATCTCATTTCTTTGATCAGGGGATCCCAGCCTCACCCTGACAGGGCCTCTCACCCCCCTCCAGAGAAGAGGCCTAGAGCAGAGCCCCCTGAGCCTGTTTCTACAGATTACTCCTCTGATGATTCAGAAAATACAAATCCTCCAGAAGGCCCTTATTCTCCATATGAGGACTCTGATGCAGAAGACTCCATTCCTTCTGCCTCTCCTCCTGAGGAATTTTCTTTTGGGGAAACCTTGCATGCTATGAGAGAACAATTCCAATGGCAGGGCCAGGATTTGACTCTAGGAAAAGGCTTAGGACCTTTTTACATTTGCCACAGCATAGGCCTTTAGCCATTCCTCCAGTACTTACAGTTGTGGATGATGCATTTAATGATGCTTGTACTGCTCCTGACTCTTCCTCCGGCCCCTGCTAAGCCCGACAGATACTACAGGGTTCCGGACACACATTATCACTTGTATAAGGCTCCTATTGCAGATCCTGAAACTATTTCACAGGGCCCCAAAGCTGTAGCAGCTGCCTGTGCCAAAAACCCCCTCCCCTCTGAAAGAGAATCTAGGGCATTAGAGAGATGGGGTAAAAAAGTTTATACTTCTGCTACTCTTTCGGCTAGGGCCTTAAACTGTCAATTCCACATGATTCAGTATCAGGAATTTGTTAGATCAGCTAACTAAAAAAACTGTCCTCGCCTGAACCTTTAGATTGTAAGTCCCTTCAGGAATTGGTACATAACACTCAGCAGGTCAGTAATCATTCCTTAAAATGCGGCTATGATGCACTGGAGGCTTCCTTTAGATCAGCTATGACTGGTACAGTGATCAGAAGGCATGCATGGTTAAAAGAGCAATCCTTACCAGACCATGTAAAGTCAAAGCTCCTAGATGCTCCCATGGAAAAACACAGTTTGTTTGGCTCCCCTGCACAGCAAGTGTTGAAAAAGCGAAATCTGTCCAGACAGTCAAGGATTTCTTACAGGTCCAGCCTCCGAGGTTTAGTAGGAACTGGCCTTCCAAGAATTGGTCCTTTCCAGACACCACCAGACCACAGAGAGGCAGGAATAGGCGCCCAAGAGGCAGAGGTCAATCCAGAGGTGCCTACAGGGGACGTCAGTGGCAGCCTAACAACCAGAGAAGTACTGCCACAGATCCAGCCACTACCACAGGACAATCACAGTGACTTGGCTCTGAAACCGCCTACCAGGGAACAACTAGAAGCACCCTTAGGCGGAAAGCTAGCCTTATTTTCAGTAAACTGGCATTACATTACAGGAGACAAATGGATTTTACAGACAATAGACAAAGGTTACAGGTTTCACTTCCATACTCTACCAAGGAAGAGAGGAATGTCAAACCTACCTCCAAACCAAAAGACAAACGCTCTAGAACAAATAGACCACTTACTAAGGATGAGAGCTATAGAAAAGGTACCGTCTATGGAACAAGGACAAGGATTTTACTCCAGACTTTTCCTGGTGCCAAGAAAGGAAAACCAATGGAGACCTATTCTCGAGCTGTCCGCTCTGAACACATCTCATTGTTCCAAAATTCAAGATGCTGACCCTACAGCAACTTCTTCCCATGCTGGGCAAGGAGTCTTGGCTGGTAACTCTAGATGTCAAGGAGGCATACCTGCACGTCCCCATACGACCAAATTGCAGAAGATACCTCAGATTTCTTGCAGGATCAGAGCATTATCAATTCTCAGCATTGGCTTTTGGCTTATCTACTGCGCCCAGAGTATTCACGAAATGCCTGGCATCAGTAATTGCTCATTGCAGGCTTCAGGGGATTCAAATTTACCCATACCTGGACGACTGCCTGTTAAAAGCGGACAACAAAAACAAATTAACAAAAGATTTGAGAAAGCAAGCCCTGGGATACACAGTCAACTTAGTCAAGGCTGATACCATCCCAAAGGATAACCTTCTTGGGTGCAGAACTGGACACATCAAACCAAATGGCATTCCTCAGAGCAGAAAAGCAGAAGCACCTACCACTCTATTTCATGGCATTAACAACGCAGAACCAGCTTACAGCAAGGAAAGTCCTGCAAGCCCTGGGTTACATGGCATCCTGCATAATATTGATTCCACATGCCAGACTACATATGAGGAAGTTGCAATGGTACCGAAGGAATTTATGGTCTCAGCACAAGCACAGCCTAGAAACCCAAATTCCAATAATTCCATGCCTGAAGCAAGAATTCCGGTGGTGGGCTCAGGCCTGTCAATTGAACAAAGGACTGCCCTTCCACAGCCCTCACCCAAGCCAGACTATCACCACGGACGCCTCAGACCTCGGTTGGGGGCACACATGGTGGACAAGTGCATACAAGGCTTATGGACTCAAGACCAGCTGAACCTACACATAAATCAAAAAGAAATGCTGGCAGTAAAGCAGGCAATTCAAACATTCAGACCGTTTCTTCAACAGGGTCATTTGCTGATAAGGACGGACAACACCACAGTTATGTGGTATATCTACAAACAGGGAGGCACACATTCATATCCTCTCTGCCGGATGGCAATGGACCTCTGGAATGTGGCCCTGAACCTCAACATTCAGCTCCAGGCAATATTTGTGCCAGGAAAAGAAAATATACTAGCAGACATCTTAAGCAGTACTACCACGGATGCCCACGAATGGATGCTGCATCCAGACATCTTCAAATCCATTACAAGGAAATGGGGACTACCAGAAATAGACCTATTCGCATCCCCACACAACCACCAATTGAAAAAATTCTGCACAAGGACATTCCACCCACTTGCTTGGAAGGTGGACTCCCTATCTTTCAGTTGGGAAAACCTGACAGCATATGCATTCTCACCTCTTCCTTTGATGCACAAAGTGCTACTGAAGATCAAAGAAGATCACCCAAGGATCATCCTGATAGCTCCAGACTGGCCGAGGCAGCATTGGTACCCACTACTGAGGAGTATGTCGCGGAACACATGGCCTCTACCCTAGTTCCTTTACTGCTAACACAGAACAACTTCAAAATCCTGCATCCGAACTTGAAAACACTGCAGCTAGCTGCTTGGAACATTGCATAAGACAAAATAACCCAGATTTATCTCAAAGGGTTAAAGACATTATCTTGGAGGCTCGCAGACCCTCAACAAGAAAAACTTATTCAGCAAAATGGAAAAGATATCTCATTTGGAGTGCAGCAAAAGGAGAAAATGTATCACTGGCAAACATAGCTAACATCCTGGAATATTTAGCATTGCTTTTCCACAATGGACTGTCCTACTCCTCCATTAAGATTCATGCATCAGCAATTTCAGCAGAATACAACATGGATCCTCCAGTTTTCTCATCCTCTACTCAGGCAGTTCCTGAGAGGAATTAAAAATGTAAAGCCACCAAGGAAGCCACCATTGCCTACATGGGACTTGAACTTTGTGTTAGAAAAGTTGACGCTTCCCCCTTTTGAACCAGCAGCAACAGCAGAATTACAGTACTTATCTTGGAAAACTGCTTTCCTGCTTGCAATCACTTCAGCAAGAAGGGTTTCTGAATTACAGGCATTAATGGCAGTACAGCCCTTCCTTATCTTCCATCAGGATAGAGTGTCCATGAGAACTAATCCTACTTTTATGCCAAAGGTGGTCTCCAGGGTATCATTAAACCAAGCAATCCACCTACCTACATTCTTCCCCAACCCACAGAACAGGGGGGAAAGACTACTACATACATTGGATGTGCACAGGCAATTGCGCTACTACCTGGACAGAACCAAGAACAATAGAAAAACTGACCAGCTTCTGGTAGCATATGCAACAGGAATGGAAGGAAAAGCAATTTCAAAACAGACAATCTCAAAATGGATAGGAAATTGCATTAGATTTTATTACTCTTATCATGGAAAGACAACTCCAGAAAACATCAGACCTCACTCCACAAGGGCTACAGCCACTACTACAGCTTTTTTACGAGGAGTGGCTACCAAAGACATTTTAGAGGCTGCTACTTGGAGCTCTGTGCATACATTTGCCAAGCATTATAATCTACCTTTATACTCCAGATCCCGAGCAGGTTTTGCCACTGCTGTTTTGCAAGGGATCTTAACTACACCATAATCTTCTTAGTACCTCCTCCCCCAGTTTGGCTATGGTATTCTACCCATTTGTTAGGACTGCAGATGCATCCTTGAAGGACATAGTACAGATGTCCTTCAAGGATGCATCTGCAGTCATAACAAATGGGTTGTCCTGTCCGGCAGGCAGCCCTTCGGTCGGCCGGATTCCAAAGTCTGGGTCCGGCTTCGGCTGATGTCGCACTTCACCCGACGTCATCTCTGCTGGTCTTCGGGTATAAAGGCATCAGCCGACGCCATTTTCCTCAGTCTTTCTTGCCGCGCCGAAGCAGAAGCTGTTCGCAAGTGCCGGTCGGTCAGATCCAGAGATTACTACTACCGAATACTACTTGAAGACTTCTAAAAGCTAAGTACCCCGTTGGGGACTCTTTCTTGCCTCAGCCGATGTCAGAAAAAGTCAATAACTGTTTAACTTGTGGGAAACAAATACCTCATAAAGATTTCCACTCTTACTGCCTGCCTTGCTTAGGCCCAGACCACGACGTAGCAGCTTGTTCGGCCTGTGCTTCCTTCAACCGACGAACGCTTAGGCATCGGTCGGAGTTTGCTGAACAGTTTTTCGGCTCAGATTTTGCGTACATTATGCCGTCGGATCCTCCGACTACCCAAATTGTTAAAAAACGCAAAGAAAAAGACCGACACTCGCGGTCTGCGGTTTCGGCCGAAACCACGGTTAAGCAAGCCGCGAGTGTCTCGGTTTCGGCCAAAACCGACAAAACCGGTCAATCTTCAGCCGAATCCATGACTACTACTGAGGCTCCTGCTACCTTAGTTGAATCGGCCTCAGATGTTTTGCCTACTACTGTGGTTCCTAGTGATTTATCAGACACCATTCCTTTGGATGTCTCTACCCCAGCACGTGGTGCTGCTAGGCCTCCTGCAGCCATGTCTATTAAGGCCTTTGCCAGGGCTAAAGCAGCCAAAACTGTTAAATCAGTGCCTGTTAAGCCCCCCTCACACAGGCCCACTTCTAGTTCACAAATGCTTACTCTGGCAGAGGATTTAATATCCTTAATTAGGGGATCCCAATCTCACCCAGACAGGGCCTCTCAGCCCCCAGAAAAGAGACCTAGAGCAGAGCCCCCCGAGCCAGTGTCCTCTGATTCTTCGGATGACTCGGACATTACAGATCAGCCAGAGGCTCCTTTTTCTACTTATGAAGATTCCGATGCTGAGGAATTCATTCCATCTGCCTCTCTACCAGAGGAATTTTCCTTTGGGGAAACCTTACATGCCATGAGAGAACAATTCCAATGGCAGGGACAAGATTTCTCAGATTCCAGAAAAAGGCTTAGGACATTTCTGCACTTACCACAACATAGGCCCTTAGCTATACCTCCAGTACTGCCTGTTGTGGATGATGCATTTAATGATGTTTGCACTGCTCCTGATACTTTACCTCCAGCCCCTGCCAAACCAGATAGATTTTACAGGGTGCCAGACACTCATCACCACCTATACAAGGCCCCACTTGCAGATCCTGAGACTATATCCCAGGGGCCTAAGGCAGTAGCCTCGACCTCAGCAAAAAACCCTATTCCTTCTGAAAGGGAATCCAGGTCCTTGGAGAGATGGGGGAAAAAGTTTACACCTCTGCTACTCTCTCAGCTAGAGCTTTAAACTGTCAGTTTCATATGATCCAATACCAAGAGTTTATGCTTGATCAGTTAACTAAGAAGCTGTCCACTGATGACTCCTTAGATAAGAAATATGTTTTAGAAATGGGGAATAACATTCAGCAGGTTAGTAACCATTCTTTAAAATGTGGCTATGATGCACTGGAGGCTTCATTTAGATCAGCCATGACTGGCACAGTGATAAGAAGGCATGCATGGTTGAAAGAACAGGTCTTGCCGGATCATGTTAAAGCAAAGCTGTTAGATGCTCCTATGGATAAGGCCAGTCTATTTGGTACACCTGCTCAGCAAGTAATGAAGAAAATGGAAGAGAAGGCAAAATCTGTACAAACAGTTAAGGATTTCTTACAGGTTCAGCCCCCAAGGTTTAGCAGGAACTGGCCTGCCAAAAATTGGTCCTTTCCAGACTCCTCAAAATCTCAGGAATAGACGCTCTAGAGGCAGAAATCAATCCAGAGGAGGTGCCTACAGAGGACGACAGTGGCAAGGCAATAACCGAGGCACAGACACAACCACTGCCACTGCAACAGGACAATCACAGTGACTTGGCTCTGACACCACCTACCAGGGAGCAAATAACAGCACCTTTAGGCGTAAAGTTAGCCTTATTTTCGAAAAATTGGCACTATATCACAAAAGACAAGTGGAATTTGCAAACCATAGACCAAGGCTACAGGTTCCACTTCCACACCTTACCAGTAAAAAGAGGAATGCCAAACCTACCTCCAAATCAAAAAACAGAAGCTCTAAAGCAGATAGCGCAATTAACAAAGATAAGAGCTGTGGAAAGAGTACCAATAACAGAACAGGGCAAAGGATTCTACTCCAGACTCTTCCTAGTACCAAGAAAAGAGAAAAGTTGGAGACCTATTCTCGACCTGTCCGTCTTAAACACATACATCATTGTCCCAAAATTCAAAATGCTGACCCTACAGCAACTTCTTCCCATGCTGGGCAAGGAGTGTTGGCTGGTAACTCTAGATCTCAAGGAGGCATACCTGCACGTCCCCATACGACCAAATTGCAGAAGATACCTCAGATTTCTTGCAGGATCAGAGCATTATCAATTCTCAGCATTGCCCTTTGGCTTATCTACTGCGCCCAGAGTATTCACAAAATGCCTGGCATCAGTAATCGCTCACTGCAGGCTACAGGGAATCCAAATTTATCCATACCTGGATGACTGCCTGTTACAAGCGGACAACAAAAGCAAGCTGACAACAGATTTACAAAGAGTCATTTGCTTACTACAAGCCCTGGGATACATGGTCAATTTACAAAAGTCAAGACTGATACCATCCCAAACAAGAACATTCTTGGGTGCGGAATTGGACACAGCAAAACAAATGGCATTCCTAACTGCAGAAAAACAAAAAGAACTCCCTCTTTACTTCTTGGCATTAACAAAGCAGAACAAACTAACAGCAAGAAAAGTACTGCAGGCCTTGGGCTTCATGGCATCATGCATAATCTTGGTCCCACATGCCAGACTGCATATGAGAAAGCTACAGTGGTACCTAAAGAATTTATGGTCTCAACACAGGCACAGCTTAGAAACCGAAATCCCACTAATCCCATGCCTGAAACAGGAGTTCCTATGGTGGGCTCAAGCATGCCAGTCAAACCCAGGCTTGCCCTTCAACAACTCTCAAGCAAGCCAAACCATCACAACGGACGCCTCAGACCTAGGCTGGGGGGCGCACATGTTGGACAAATGCATACAAGGATTGTGGACTCCAGACCAGCTGCACCTGCACATAAGCCAAAAAGAAATGCTGGCAGTAAAACTAGCAATCCAGAAATTCAGACCATTCCTCAAAGAAGGCCATTTAATGATAAGGACAGACAACACCACAGTCATGTGGTACATCAACAAACAGGGAGGTACTCATTCATACCCCCTATGCAGAATGACTCTGGACCTTTGGAATATAGCTCTGAGCTACAACATCCAGTTACAGGCAATATTTGTGCCGGGAAAAGAAAACACCCTAGCAGACATGTTAAGCAGAACCACCTCGGATGCTCACGAATGGATGCTACACCCGGACATCTTCAAGGCCATCACAAAGAAATGGGGAATGCCACAAATAGACCTATTCGCATCCCCACTCAATCACCAGCTCAAAAAATTCTGCACAAGGACATACCACCCACTTGCATGGAAGGTGGACTCTCTATCCTTCAGTTGGAAAGGCCTGACAACATATGCATTTCCACCTCTTCCTTTGATGCACAAGGTACTACTGAAAATCAAAGAGGAATGCCCAAGGATAATCCTGATAGCTCCGAATTGGCCAAGACAACACTGGTATCCATTGCTGAGGAGCATGTCTCGTGAGAATGTGGTCAATACCCCTGATGCCTTTGATGTTAACTCAGAACAACTACAACATCATGCACCCAAACCTAAAAACCTTGCAACTGACTGCCTGGAACATCACATAGCAGCAACTAACCCAGACCTATCCCAAAGGGTTAAAGACATTATCCTTGAAGCCCACAGACCTTCAACCAGAAGGAACTATGCAGGAAAATGGAAAAGATTTGTCATTTGGAGTACTGAAAGAGGAAAAGATGTGTCGAACATAGAAATTGCTAACATCCTGGAGTACTTGGCAGAGCTTCTACATACAGGTCTGTCCTATTCCTCCATCAAGATACATGCATCAGCTATTTCAGCAGAATACAGCTTCGATCCACCTGTCTTTTCGCATCCTCTACTCAGGCAGTTCCTCAGAGGGATCAAGAATGTAAAACCTTCTAGGAAACCACCACTACCAGCATGGGACTTGAACTTTGTGCTAGAAAAATTGACACTCCCTCCATTTGAACCAGCAGCAACAGCAGATCTTCAACACCTATCATGGAAAACTGCTTTCCTACTGGCAATTACTTCAGCAAGGAGGGTTTCGGAACTACAGGCCTTAATGGCAGTACAACCCTTCCTAATCTTCCATCAAGATAGGGTGTCCATGAGAACTAATCCTACATTTATGCCTAAGGTGGTATCCAGAGTGTCTTTAAACCAGGCAATCCACCTACCTACCTTCTTTCCCAATCCACAGAACAGGGGAAAGACTGCTGCATACCTTGGATGTACATAGACAGTTACGCTACTACCTGGACAGAACCAAAGGTGACAGAAAAACTGACCAGCTTTTAGTAGCCTATGCAACAGGAAGGAAGGAAAAGCAATTTCCAAACAGACAATCTCCAAATGGATAGGAAATTGCATAAGATTCTGTTACTCCTACCACGGAAAACCAATTCCACAGAACATAAGACCTCATTCTACAAGGGCTACAGCCACTACCACAGCTTTCTTACGAGGAGTGGCAACCAAGGACATTATTGAGGCGGCTACTTGGACCTCCGTGCATACATTTGCCAAGCATTATAATTTACCTCTATACTCTAGATCCCGAGCAGGGTTTGCCACTGCTGTACTGCAAGGGATCCTAACTACACCATAATTCTTCTTCCTCCTCCCTAGTTTGGCTATGGTATTCTACCCATTTGTTATGACTGCAGATGCATCCTTGAAGGACATAGTACAGTTTTGTACCTACCATAAATGTAGATGTCCGAACAGGATAGCATCTGCAGTCAGGATTACCCACCCTCCTTCCCTCTGTGGTACTCCTAGGGTATTTACCCTCCTAATAGCTAGCTGGGGAGTCTCTTATGGTGTATTTGTTTGTATATATGTACATACATTGTTATTTTTTGTGTTTGCCTTCTACTTTTTTGGAAACATTGGCATTTATCCAAAATTTAGCTTACCAAGAGGGCAACTGGCATCTGGGGCAAGAAACACTGAGGAAAATGGCGTCGGCTGATGCCTTTATACCCGAAGACCAGCAGAGATGACGTCGGGTGAAGTGCGACATCAGCCGAAGCCGGACCCAGACTTTGGAATCCGGCCGACCGAAGGGCTGCCTGACGACAGGACAACCCATTTGTTATGACTGCAGATGCATACCTATCGGACATCTACATTTATGGTAGGTACAAAACTGTACTTTTTGTACCTACCATAAATGTAGATGTCCGAGAGGTATGCATCTGCAGTCAGGATTACCCACCCTCCTTCCCCTCTGTGGTACTCCTAGGGTATTTGCCCATCTTGTAGCTAGCTGGGGGAATCTATTATGGTGTATTTGTTTGTATATATGTATATACATGTTTACTTTTATTTGCTCTCTATTGTTTGGAAACATTTGCATTTATCCAAATTTAGCCTTCCTAGAGGGCACCTGGCATCTGGGGCAAGAAACACTGAGGAAAATGGCGTCGGCTGATGCCTTCATACCCAATTAACAGCAGCTATGACGTTGGGTGAAGTGTGACATCAGCCGAGGCCAGACCCAGACTTTGGAATCCGGCCGACCAAAGGGCTGCCTGAGGCAGGACAACCCATTTGTTAGGACTGCAGATGCATACCTCTCGGACATCTACATTTATGGTAGGTACAAAACTGTACTTTCGCAAGTGCCGGTCGGCCGACACCTGAGATTTTCGATTTGAATTTGTGTCTGAAGTCTTCAATAAAGCTAAGTACCCCGTTGGGGAACATTTTCTTGCCTCAGTCCGATGTCAGAAAAAGTTAACAATTGCATTTCTTGTGGGAAGCAAATACCTCATAAGGACTTCCAATTCCTTGCCTAGGCCCAGACAACGACGTCACAGGTTGTCGGTTTTGCGCTAGGTTTAATAAACGCACTATCAAATGCCGTTTTGACTTCGCACGGCATTACTTTGGTAGGAAATTTAATTATATCATGCTGTAAAAACGCAAGGATAAGGACAGGCAGCCTAGGAATAAGGCAGACCCCGAGGCCTCAGCTGGGCCTGTTGCCAGCTCTCCGGTTTTCATTGAGGCGCCTATGCAGCCCCTGACTACCGCAGAGCTGGAACCCCAGACAGCTGCCGACTCCCAAGCGCAGCCTACTAGGCCAACGCAGCAATCTACCGACACCGGAGCAGAATTTGATACCGGTGCAGAGGAAACACCTTTGGTTGCAGAAGGTGTCTTCAGACCGACTACCGACTACACTCGCCATTAAATCTTATGCTAAGCTTAAAACTCCTTTAAAACCTAAGAAAACTGTTAATCAGTCTACAGGTCAAGGCCCCATGCCTAAGAAACAGATGCTTAAGATGGCTGAAGAATTACCCTTATCAGGGGTTCCCATCCCCCTCCTGATAAAAGACCAAGACAAGAGGAGGATTATGCATTCTCTGACCAGGTTTCTCTCTCCTCAGATTCTTCTGAGGAACAGAATTACACTTTTCCACCTTATGAGGAAGACTACTCCTTTGGGGAAACATTACATACATGAGGGAACATTTCCACTGGGAAGGCCAGGATTACTCCTTTTCTAAGAAAAGGCTCAGTGTTCCTTTTATTACCCCAGCACCAGACCTCTTGCTATCCCTCCTGTTTTAGATATTGTGGATTATGTCTACTTGGTCTAGTTTAAATCTAGACTCTCTACCTCCTGCTCCAGCCAAACCAGACCGATACTACAGAGTACCTGACTCGCACACATTCCTTTATAAAAGCCCTGTAGCTGACCCAGAAACCATATCCCAGGGTCCGAAGGGAGCAAAAGCTTCTATGGCTAAAAATTCTGTGCCATCAAAGAGTTTCCAGAGCCCTAGATAGATGGGGAAAGAAAATCTACCCCTCTGCAACTCTGGCTATGAGAGCATTAAATTGCCAATTTCACATGTTGAAATATCAACAATTCCTGATGTATCAGTTAAAGCAAAAAATGAGCACACATTCAGAACAGCCTGAATTGAAGGAAATGCAGGATCTGTTGCATGCCGCTGAACAGGTGGGCAAGCATACTTTACAATGCGGATTTGATTCATTGGAAGCTTCCTGTAGAGCAGCTGTTACTGGCTCTGTCATTCGTAGACATGCTTTGTTAAAAGAGCAAACCCTCCCTGACCATGTTAAAGCAAAATTATTAGATGCACCTTTACAACAGGATGTATTATTTGGTGTCAAAGCAGAAGAGGTATTAAAGAAAATGGAGGATACGGCTAAATCTATGCAAACGGTCAAGGATTTCTTGCAGGTACAACCACCTTGCTTCACCAGAAATTGGCCAACAAAAATGGTCCTTTCCAGCTTCAGACAGATCACAGATGGGCAAATACAGACACCCAAGGGGCAGAGGTTAGTCACAGGGCCCTTGCAAACCTCGCCAATGGGGTTCTGCTACCCAGAAAGGAGGAGAAGACAGGCAGGCCCCAAGCTAGCAGAAGGCAGACACAATGACTCTATCCTCAAACTACCAAGCAAATCTCTCCTGGCCTCTCCCCTTGGGAGGAAAACTAGCATTTTTTTTGCAGACAACTGGCACATCATCACAAGAGACAAATGGGTTCTAAACATTGTCTCTCAAGGATACAGATTCCACTTTCATACGTTACCAAGGATTAAAGGAATGCCAAACCAGCCACCAAATCAATGGGCAGAGGCACAAAAACAAATTACAGCTCTCATGAACATGAGAGCCATTCAACAGGTACCTACACAGTAGCAAGGACAAGGATTTTACTCAAGACTCTTCCGAGTTCCAAGAAAGGACAAAGCATGGAGACCCGTTCTGGATCTTTCAATTCTGAGCACCTATCTGCAAGTACCAAAATTCAAGATGCTAACACTACAGCAGCTTCTTCCCATGCTGGGCAAGAATGCTTGGCTAGTCACTTTGGACCTCAAGGAGGCATACCAGCATGTCCCTATCAGACAAGATTGCAGAAGATACCTCCGCTTCATTGCAGGTTCAATGCATTATCAATTGTTTGCACTGCCCTGGCACCAGTAATTGCATACTGCAGACAAAGAGGAATTCAAATGTACCCATACCTGGATGACTGTCTTACTCAAGCAGAAAGCAAGGACATTCTTTTACAGCATCTGGCATTTGTCAAACACCTTCTAAGTTGCCTAGGGTACACAGTAAACGAAAAGAAATCAAAACTAGTGCCCTCACAAAACATAATATTCCTGGGTGCCAGCTTGAATAAAACGGCCCAGATGGCTTATCTCATGCCAGACAAACGACAGCTGTTTCAATATTTCAAAATAATGGCAACAAAGACCCAACTCCCTGCAAGAAAATTTCTGCAGGCCTTGAGATTCATGGCATCTTGCATACTACTACCATTTGCAAAACTGCATATGAGGAAATTACAATGGTACCTGAAAAGTGTATGGACTCAGCACAGCCACAGCTTGGAAACAATGATTCCACTCATTCCCTGCCTTCATCAGGAGTTTCTATGGTGGGCACAGGCATGTCACCTCAACAAGGGTCAGCCTTTCACCTTATCCACAGCCAGGTAAACTATGACAACAGATGCATCGGACTATGCCTGGGGAGCACACATAGCAGGATGGTGCATTCAGGGCAAATGGACTACAGATCAGAGACACCTGCATATCAATCAAAAAGAAATGCTAGCAGTGCAGAATGCCCTAACAGTTTTCAAGGACCTGCTACGCCCAGGACTACTACTAATAAGGACAGACAACACCACAGTTGTGGTACATTAACAAGCAAGGGGGCACACATTCCTACCCTCTATGCAGGCAAGCAATGACCTTGTGGAACACTGCACTGTCTTACCTGGTTCAATTACAAGCACAGTTCCTGCCAGGAAAGAAAAACACATTGGCAGACGACCTAAGCAGAAACATCATGGATCCACACTAATGGAAACTAGATCCACAAGTATTTGCAATGATAGCTCAAAAATGGGGACGCACAGACATCTGTTTGCAAGCCCCCACAACCACCAACTTCAAAAATTTTGCACAAGGACCTTCCATCCACTAGCTTGGAAAGTGGGCGCCCTCTCATTCAGTTGGAAAACATTAACAGTGTATGCCTTCCCTCCACTGCCTTTTCTAGCAAAGGTACTGCTGAAAGTCAGATTAGAGCAACCACAAATGATTCTCGTTGCACCAGACTGGCCATGCCAACATTGGTATCCAATTTTAAGGAACATGGCCCAGGGCCCACCATGGATTTTGCCACAAATTCCTCACCTGCTCATCCAGCGAGACCATCTGATTCTCCACAGCCAGCTCAAGACTTTAAACCTGGCTGCATGGCAAATTACCCAAGCAACCAGCCAACACCTTTATCCAAAGCTGTTATGGATGTCATTCTGGAGGCCAGGAGGCCTAGCACCAGGAAAACCTATTCAGCCAAATGGAAAAGATTTTGCGCCTGGAACCAGGCTAAAGGCCTAAATTCCCTGGAGCCGAACATTCCTCAGATTCTACAATATTTAACTGAGATGTCACACAAAGGTCTTTCCTTTTCATCTATTAAGATCCACGCCTCAGCAATTTCAGCTCATTACAGCACGAATCCTCCTTTATTTTCACATCCACTCCTAAGACAGTACCTCCTTTATTTTCACATCCACTCCTAAGACAGTACCTCAGAGGGGCTAAGAACTTAAGACCGCCAAGGAGAGCTCCAACACCTACTTGGGATCTCAACTTTGTCCTGGAAAAGCTTACACTGCCACCCTTTTGAACCAGCTTTTTCAGCTGATTTAAAATTTCTTTCATGGAAAACTGCCCTACTACTAGCAATAACCTCAGCTAGAAGAGTCTCAGAGCTACAGGCACTAATGGCAGTGGAACCTTTCATCATTTTTTATCAAGACAGAGTCTCTCTACAAACTAATCCTTCCTTTATGCCAAAGGTGGTATACAGTGTGGCCCTAAACCAAACCATTCACTTGCCCACCTTCTTCCCAAATCCCCAGAACAAAGGAGAAAGACTCCTGCACTCTTTGGACATTCACAGACAATTACGTTAACTAAGGCTTTCAGAAAAACTGACCAGCTCTTTGTGGCTATGCTACAGGATCACAAGGAAAAGCATTCTCAAAACAGACCATTTCTAAATGAATAGGACATTGCATACGTTTCTGCTACACACATCATGGGAAACCAGTACCTGCTAACATTAGGTCCCACTCCACCGGGGCTAAAGCTACATCAGCAGCCTTTCTCAGGGGAGTGCCAACCAAGGATATTCTCCAAGCTGCTACTTGGAGTTCAGTGCACACCTTCACCAAACACTATCACTTACCTCTTTACTCTAAGACTAAGACTAGAGCTGGTTTTGCCACTGCAGTTTTGCAGGGCCTACTAGCTTCTTTTAACCGTGTTTGACTCCACCTCCCCTCCTTAGCTCCTTAGCTTTGGGATGCGACCCAAGTGTGATGACTGCAGCAGGGTAACACAATGAACATAGTACAGTTTTGTACCTACCGTAAATGTAGATGTTAAGAGTGTTCACCCTGCTGCAGTCCAGGTTACCCCTCCCTCCATCCCCTCTGAACTAGCTGAACTTTTCTCTACCACTTTATCCTATACTACCTATGTGGTGTATTTGTTTTTGTTTTATTTTTATATAGCCATATGTGCCTACCTTTTGGGGGCACCTGACATCTGTGGCAAGAAAATGGCGTCCGATGCCTCTTGTATACCCCTGGCGCACTGACATCAGGGAAGAAGCGACAGCAACAGACGCCGGACCAAGACTTTGGAATTCGGGCTGACTGCGGGACCGCCTGACGGCAGGATAACCCAAGTGTGATGACTGCAGCAGGGTGAACACTCTAACATCTACATTTATGGTAGGTGCAAAACTGTACTTTATCTGCCATCATTTTGTATCCAGTAATAAGCTTAGCATTGCTTTGAGGTATCTAGCACCACCTTTTGATCATCACCATAAGATGCATTGTTTCATAGTCCCCCCACTATTAGGACAGTCTTGTTGGGCATTCAGCCAAAGCATCTTGAAGTAAAGTAAAACGTTCATCATTCCCACTACTGCAGTAGCCTGTGGGTTGTGTCTTGCCTAAGACACAGTAACCGGCCATCTTCCCATAGCTCTGGAACCCTCCCACCCTCTTGATCCACGCTGACTGCTGATTGGCCTGTAGTGTAGAGAGAGGATTGGCAGAGTGGAATATCTTCAGTACCTTCTTCCACCTCATGAAGCAGCAGCTAAGAGGCTCTTTAATTTTTTTTTTTTTTTTTTGTATTGCTTATGCACACCTTTTTGTGTTGAGCAGTGTTCCTTCTTGGCAGGGAAGATGTATCCATGTGTAATGTCTTGTGCTTGTGTCCACTCCATGAATCTTGCCTCTTATTTCTTCTGTTAAACCAGTTCTTACTACTTTGAAGTATTGATGGGATTTACTTCATGGTGCATGCTTTTTTGATTATGTACTGCTTGTGCTCACTGTGAGGTTAGAGGGAGAGATCCAGAACATTGAGAAGCTGGCTTGTTGCTGTGTATTGGGCAGGACACAACCCATAAGCTTGTACAGCAGGTAAGGATTTGAACTTCTGTTATGGGTAAGTAGAACTTGCACAACAGCAATTTTATGCAGTGTATTTGTTGCAGTAGGGTATCTTTAAGACATAACATCTGAATGCAGTCCCCCCCCCTTTTTTCCTTGTTTTTGCCAGTAATTTGTGTGACTGCAGTTCTTCAGTTGTTAGAAGAATGCAGATCTGGTTTCTACAGTAGTATTTTTGGGAGTAATTGGAGAGTTGGTCCACTCCTCCTAGGGTAGCATTAATGAATGACCTAGTAGTTGTAGAATTAAATGCAAGAGGAAAGATTCTGAGTTGCCCTGGTGCCTAGGAAGCAACTTTTGTTGTCATTCAGCCAGACTTGCATTTTAAAGATCCACCATTATGGTGAGTTTCTTGTTTGACTGTTAAGTGCTTTTATATGTAATTCAGAAGTATAAGCGGTCTTCAGTTCTGTAATCCCTTTCATGTAAGTTGTAAAGCATGATGGTAAAATATAGTGGTAGTAAATACGTTTGTATCAATTTAATTACAAAAACACTTTATAGTCTGTTTAATCTAGTTTGTTTTTACTCTTGATATAGATTATTCCAATCTGGCAGAGTAGACCATATGGTGCTTCACGTAGTTTTGTTCGAATGATAGGATCCACATTACCATTGAAGCCTTGTCCCAGAGCTTGCTTTCAGGTAAGGTAATACATGGAAGCTAAATTTCTTAATTGGGGATTAAAATAAAATTGTCTGTACCTGTTTATACAGCAGTGTAATCTTTCTGTTGCTAGTTACTGGATAATTAATGTATTAGATTAAGCTGTGAGCATTTGAACAGCTATGCTGAATCATAAAGAATTGCACTGGGTAGGTGACCTAGAAATTGGCTCATTGAACATCTTGGAATTTCTTCACTGAAAGCAGAGATACTGTAACATTGAAGCTGAGCTGTAATGTGTGCGTATGTGCGCGCGTGTGTTTTGTGTGTAATGTATATTACACACACACACACATTCTTTGCTCCATGACTCCTAAGCCATGTCTGCACTGTGTTCAAACTTCAAATATTCTGTGTTCTACAATGCAACTAAATCATTTTTTTTTTATCTTTGATTTACTTGGAATACTTGAAATATTGCCATCACGTTCACTCTTGTGTACTTCACGTACACTGCATTTATAGTATGCACTTAAAATGTTCTGCATTCAGGTCATTTTTGTAGTCTAGACCACTGTTACTTAGCTGCAGGTGTTCCTATGTGTCTGGCCTGATTTTCTAGAGCACAGAATCATTCCCCCTCTGAGTAGGAAATGTTCTCCATGTGGAAAGTGAGTGCTCCTAATATAAAGCTAGCATCAGTCTATGCAATCTTAAACTATAGTTAGATACGTAAACTTCATAGAACTGTTTTGAATTTTCAGCAGCCTGGTATCCTTTGACCTGATTTAGACCTCAGAAGTCTGATAAATACCCTACTGGGGAGCTCCCCCCATGCTTGTATGAAACTTGTTGCTTTATCTTTCCCATTGTGGGTAGTAGGATATTGGCATAGGTCTGCATCTGAATATCGAAGATGTATTTCTGGAAGATGGATCTCACATAAAGGTGCCAACAGCTACTGTGTGTTTCTGGAAGTCCGATTTCACATAAAGGTACTAACAGCTACTGTTTTTGTCTGGGTTCAGACCTGCGGTATACAGGAGTGCATCGTATGTCAGGGATTTGCTCAAAAAAACATACAAAGTAGACTGTGTTGCTTTACAAACGCTGCCTCTGTCAAAAGATGCTTTAGATATTTATCCAGTTTGCTGCTGCAAGGTTGTCTTCAAATTTCAACGTTCCTCTCACAAAATGTGTACGAAGGAAGCTGAAAGAGACACTGAAGATGTGACCCAGGTGTCTGACATCCAAGTTCAGTTTGAGGTTGCCATATCTGGTGAGGTGCATTTGTAACCCATAGACAGAAGGCTTGCTTGTCTTATGTTGTACCCTGTTTGGATGGTGCCTTGCTTGTGGACACTGTTGCATCCAGCTGGACCAACAGGCTGAACTTGGTTTTCAAATATTCCCAGATCTGGGTGAACACAGCAGAAGCCTGGTTTATTGTGTCAGAAGGGGACTGTAGGACTACCTGTATTTGTGTGTGAAAAGATGTCACAGGCCTTGGAATGTGAAACCCTCGGCTCATTCTGAGGCAGAGATGTTTGCAGCAGATGTACTTGAAGACCTAGAAGCTGAAACCTGTCTCGCCATATCCTGTCTCCCAGGCACTGGTTGGTGGTTCTGTTGGTCCCAACATTCTGGGAGAGGCTAGGGAATGGAGGATATTGGTCTCTCCCACTGCTGCAATAGCTTTCATAAGAAACAGACTAGGTTCAAAAAGTTCTGTCCGCTTCCCATGTCTTCACTCTGACTGCTGATTGCTGACTTTTTTCCTTGGGATTAACCAATCCGAGAGAAAATTTCTAAAGTATTTGCTGTCTTGAGAAGAAGTATCTCTTGGGTTTTCCAAGAGCAGCAGTCTGCTAAGAGTTTAGTTTCAGACAAACAAGGCCCCATATGAGAATCCCCTACACAGAAATTATTGCCCTTTTTTTAAGAAAAAAAAAATATATTTCATTTTTTTTACTGAAAGTGATCTGTCTTTAAGAAATCCGGTATTTTTCTCAGTATCAGAAGTTTCCTGTCAGGGACAGCTGTTTTCGGTTAGTGTCCTTTAATGTGTTTGGTGCTAATTTTGTAAGAAATGTGTACTGCTTATGTAAACTTTGATTTTTTTTTTTTTTTTTTTTTCTGGGACAAAATGTTTATGGAGGGATTGGCAGGAATATGTGTCAGTGTATGCTCACTTTGTAACAGCCAACTTGACATACTGCTTATCTATCAGTGATATGATCCTCTCCTAACCAATATCAACTGCACCCTAAAAAACAAGCTTGAGACTTCTTACAACAAGGCTGCCAAATTTGCAACCAACGCAAAATACTCTTCCATCATTGTATTTCCTTAAAATCACTTAACTGGCTTGAACTTCCCCATCATCTCACCTACCTACAGCTAATCACAGCTCACAAAATTATTTACAAACCTTCAGACTGCCCAGCCCTCTCCTCCATCCTCACCCACTACCACCCTCTACCACCCTAACAAGCCACTTAGATCTGAAAACCAACTACTAGTGCAAGTACACAAACCTAAACTCCCTGCTGGCAACATGCTTTATTCCTTCTTTGTCACCAAGCTTTGCAACTCTTACCATCAGCGATCAGAACTTCTAGTAAAATCACTTCCTTCAAAAAAGAATGGAAATTACATCTCTCTTCCATCTGGCAATGCACATGCCCCTGTTCTCATTCTTATATAACTTGATTGCCCACACTGTCCTACATCCCTCCCCTCTTCAAACTCACTCATACTCACTATCAAAACAAACCTTGCTAAACTTTTACTCTTTTACTCTTCTTCTGTCTGTCTTTCTGCATTACCTCTTGCTGCCCTCTTCCCATCCTTTATTGAACAGTTTTCACAAAATATCTTGTATATACCACTTGTGTTTAATAACCCAATTACTCTTCTAGTTTTGCAACTTATACTTGCTGTTGTGCTCACATATACTCGTGTACATATCACTTGTGTGCCACCCTTACATTTATGGTATATTACTATGTATGCATTGTTTAACTTGATTTTATGTGGAAGCGGTTTTATATTGTGTTTACTGTTTGCATGTTTTGTACTGTTATACTGTGAAGCTTTTCTCCTTTGGGCTCCACTGAAAATGTGTTCTCTTAGCCCAGTGGACTTTCCCAGTAAACAAATGCCAATCAATAAAATATTTGAAGGTACTAATAGGGATTTTGTGTTTTTTGTGCTTTTGATGATAAAGGGTCTAGGGAAGGTGTGTGTGTGTGTGTGTGTGTGTGTGTGTGTGTGTGTGTGTGTGTGTGTGTGTGTGTGTGTGTGTGTGTGTGTGTGTGTGTGTGTGTGTGTGTGTGTGTGTGTGTAGGTTCATAGGTTAGTACTAAGCTAACTGCCCTTGTGAGCCATTGTAAGCCTAGCCAATTATCCCTTGTGAGACTCAAACCCTGCACCTTGTGTTTGTAAGGCAAACACCTTAACCATTAGGCCACCCTCCCAACCCGTGTGTGCGCTTGTGTGTGTGTGTGCGCTTGTGTGTGTGTGTGCGTGTGTGTTTTGGACACTCAGTAACAGCTTAATTTTCTGACTTTATTACTGAAGCAATGCTTACTGCATTTGGTTCCTCTTTTTCCTGGCTACAGCATGGATGCATACACCACTCTGGGTGGTTCTTCTCCCGCTGCATCTAGAAATTAAAAAAAAAAAAAATCATTCATCCAGGAATCTCAATCAACAGTGGGTGAACCTGCAGTGGCCAAAGATTGTTCCTCAGACAACTTACTTACCTCTCCTTTCAGCCATCATGAAGCAGGGGCCAGTCGCATCCTCTTTTGCTGTTCCAGTGTCAGATACAGGCATGGAAAAACCATATCTCTCGTCGGGGAGAAACTATGGAAGATCCTTTTCTGTGTAACTGGGGCAAGAGACTATCGGACCAGACAGGCATTCATCCTTCATTTGTCTTCTTTCTCTGGAACTTCTGTTAAGAGAAAGGAAACTGTTAAACATTGCATGTATTAAGAAATAGTTACAGTTAAAGATGAATTTCTTAACTTGAAAGGCAAGCATTGCAGGCACTGCATCCTAGTACGCAGAAGCCATTACAGGTGGGCATACCTTGTAAAGTAATACTTGATGTAACCCTGTCTGATTCTGGCTTTAACAATCGGGACTTTTTCTCCTACAAACTGTCAAGCTCGGCTCTCTGATTGTGAGGAAAATTAAAAAAAAAAAAAATTCATCTACAGGAGGATAGGAATTAGTAAGCCTGTAGGTAATATGAATGAGACATTTTTTATGGGAACAAATAGGTGTTCAATCTGAATTGAGGAGATTCTTTGCCATTCTTCCATTTCTACATTACCCTTTAGTTATCTGCAGTGCAGCTCCAGAGGTGTTAAAAATGCCTAGATCTGAAGTAGTTAACTTCATTTTGTCTGCAACCTGTGGGTATTAGGATCCATATTGGCTCGGAGCCGGCAGGTTTTCAAGCATCTGCTCTGAGCGCCAAGCTCCTCTCCCTTACCCATAACCCATCACCATCTCCTACCTTCCCACAGATTTCGTTTGCCGCTTTGTGCATCAGCATTGTGATCTCTGTAGCTCCAAGTGTTGGATTGTTAGTAAGTACATTTTTCACTATTTAGTGAAGGTGTGTGGCCGTTTAGTTCACCTTCCTCCCCCATTCGCTGTTCGTCTGTTTAAACTTAGAAAAAAAAAAGTTTGTTGTAAAGTAGTCTAGCAAGGTCCTCCCTATCCCTTAGGTGTGTGTGCTAGAGTGTTAGTTTTAACTAGGTTGGCTGTGTGTGTTAGTATTATGGCTGATCAGCCAAAGCCTACCTTCCAAAATGCACAGTGTGTGGCCATAAGCTTTCACCGGCTGCTGGCCACACTCTGTGTTATTTGCCTGGGTGTTCCCCATCTTTCCGTTGAGTGTAGCGTGTGTGTTGGGTTCAACCCCAGGGCCTTAAAAGAATGGAAGGCCAAACTGGTTGCAAAAGGTTGTATTCATCGGTCTCTGCTCCTCCAGCAGTTACTCAACATCCCCCTCAGGCTGGGACTCACCCTCTTGAAGGGGAGGCCAAAGGAAAGGACAGGAAGAACAAGGACAGAGACAAGAGGGGGGATAGGCCCCACAAACTGTCTCTAGAGCGGGAGCCCTTCCCTAGCCTGCCTGCTAAAGTATCTAGGCCTACATCTCCTCAGCTGTATTCCCCAAGGTTCTTCCCGGAGCCGATGGAACCTTTGGATCCAAGGCCTTCATCTAGGTCGTCGCTTCGACAAGCCAGATCAGAGTCTGTCGCCTCCTCGCGCTTGACTCTGAGCTTATCAGAGTTTAATATGGACAGGATGATGAGATTCATTCGGTCCCACATCCAAATGGGAGTCAGTCCCCTCTTCCGCTGGAGGGGGGGACCTCAATGGCCTTCTTTCATCCAATTTCTCTTTCCCTGATCCAGCCTGCAGTTTCGGGGTTTAATGGGGGTTCGGTGCCGACTGCTCCTCCAACCTTGACTCTGGCAATTACCTTGAGTTCCTCAGATCAGACCAGTTTGGAGCCGAGCAACTCTCTGGGCCGAGGACGGGGAGTCTGATCCGAGGGGATGGAGGTGTCTTGTGCTCCGACTTTGTCAGATCCGAGCCATTCCTTCAGAGCTCCAGCTACTCCTGCCTCAGCCCCGATCCTCACAGCGGACCGGGGGAGAGCTTCCTTCCTGTTGGGTGCTAAGGAGGTGCGCTCTCCATCGGTGTATGATGTGGTGGAGAGGGTTCTCTCCCAAGGATAGAGACCTCAGCCGATTTCCTTGGATTCTGTTACGACTCCCTTCAGCTTGTCCCAGGGACAGCCCGTGCAAGAGGATCCCCAGGTGGTTCCCCTGGAGGAACTCCCTGTGGCTCACGAGCCCTCTTCAGAGAGTCCCACTGACAAAAGTCCCTGTAAGCACATGTGTAAAAGGAGGCACCTGGACTCCCCTGAGTCCTTGACAGAAGACACTCCCGAGGATGTCACCTTTGGAGACATCATGGAGATCCTCCTCCAGAGGGGAGATTGGTCAACCCCAAAATCTTCTACGGATGAGTCGGTGTTCCTGAAGGCTTTTGGCATGGGGCCATCTGCAGTCTGGGTGTCCCCTCCTGCATATTCCTTAGTGGAGTTTTATCACCACGGGAGCATGGAAGGAGCCTGACACCATAGAGCCGATACCGAAAGACCCAGACAGGATTCTCTCTCCACCCTCAGACAGGCCTGGTACAAAAGATCCCCGGTGGATGCTATGATGGTTGCAGCAGCCACCAAGAGGGAAGTGGCACAGGGGAGTTCCTCAGTCCACTCTCCGGAAAAGGAGTTTAGGGAGGTGGATCAATTTGGGAAGCAAGTGTTTTCTTCAGCGACGTTTTCCATCCGAGCGCTGAACTGTTTGGGACACGTTGTACGACTGCAGCGAGAGTAGTCACTGAGTTCACTGAGTTGCCCCCAGAGTCTTTGTCGCCAGAGGACAAGTGCCTGTTCTCCACGAAAATGTCGACTCAAATCAGTATCTAATACGTCCATGAGTCTCCTCTCCCATGCCACGGAAAGAGCGGCTGGGACTGGCATGGCTGTGAGGCGACACTCTTGGCTCAGGCTGTGTCAATTCGCAGACCCCTTCAAGGAGACTTTCACAAATGCTCCCTTTGCTGGTTCTTCTCTTTTTGGGGACTACAGTACATGACACTCTGGTCCAGAGCGAAAAGGACAGGAAGACTTTGTCTGCCATCAGAGTCCGCTTCTCTAGCCCTCAAAGATCATATATCAGTGATCCTTGGCCCCAGGCTGCCAAAGGCGGTCGACGTTCTCCGAGCCCTAGGCTCTATGGCCGCAGCAATCTCGATCCTCCCCCGTGCGTGTCTTCACATGCATGCTGTTCAGTGGATGCTGGCTGCACAGTGGATGTCCTTCATGGATGCATCTGCAGTCATAACAAATGGGTTGTCCTGTCGTCAGGCAGCCCTTCGGTCGGCCGGATTCCAAAGTCTGGGTCCGGCTTCGGCTGATGTCGCACTTCACCCGACATCATCTCTGCTGGTCTTCGGGTATAAAGGCATCAGCCGGCGCCATTTTCCCCAGTCTTTCTTGCCGCGTGGCGCCCGAAGCAGAAGCTGTTCGCAAGTGCCGGTCGGTCAGATCCAGAGATTACTACTACCGAATACTACTTCGAAGACTTCTAAAAAGCTAAGTACCCCGTTGGGGACTCTTTCTTGCCTCAGCCGATGTCAGAAAAAGTCAATAACTGTTTAACTTGTGGGAAACAAATACCTCATAAAGATTTCCACTCTTACTGTCTGCCTTGCTTAGGCCCAGACCACGATGTAGCAGCCTGTTCGGCCTGTGCTTCCTTCAACCGACAAACGCTTAGGCGTCGGTCGGAGTTTGCTGAACAGTTTTTTGGCTCAGATTTTGCGTACATTATGCCGTCAGATCCTCCGACTACCCAAATTGTTAAACGCAAAGAAAAAGACCGACACTCGCGGTCCGCGGTTTCGGCCGAAACCACGGTTAAGCAAGCCGCGAGTGTCTCTGTTTCGGCCAAAACCGAGAAAACCGGTCAATCTTCAGCCGAATCCATGACTACTACTGAGGCTCCTGCTACCTTAGTTGAATCGGCCTCAGAAATTTTGCCTACAATTGTGGTTCCTAGTGATTTATCAGACACCATCCCTTTGGATGTCTCTACCCCAGCACGTGGTGCTGCTAGGCCTCCTGCAGCCATGTCTATTAAGGCCTTTGCCAGGGCTAAAGCAGCCAAATATGTTAAATCAGTGCCTGTTAAGCCCCCCTCACACAGGCCCACTTCAAGTTCACAAATGCTTACTCTGGCAGAGGATTTAATATCCTTAATTAGGGGATCCCAATCTCACCCAGACAGGGCCTCTCAGCCCCCAGAAAAGAGACCTAGAGCAGAGCCCCCCCGAGCCAGTGTCCTCTGATGATTCTGCGGATGACTCAGACATTACAGACCAGCCAGAGGCTCCCTTTTCTACTTATGAAGATTCTGATGCTGAAGAATCCATTCCAGCTGCCTCTCCACCAGAGGAATTTCCTTTGGGGAAACCTTACATGCCATGAGAGAGCAATTCCAATGGCAGGGACAAGATTTCTCAGATTCCAGAAAAAGGCTTAGGACCTTTCTGCACTTACCACAACACAGGCCCTTAGCTATACCTCCTGTACTACCTGTTGTGGATGATGCATTTAATGATGTTTGCACTGCTCCTGATTCTTTACCTCCAGCCCCTGCCAAACCAGATAGATTTTACAGGGTGCCAGACACTCATCACCACCTATACAAGGCCCCACTTGCAGATCCTGAAACTATATCCCAGGGGCCTAAGGCAGTAGCCTCGACCTCAGCAAAAAACCCTATTCCTTCTGAAAGGGAATCCAGGTCCTTAGAGAGATGGGGGAAAAAGTTTACACCTCTGCTACTCTCTCAGCTAGAGCTTTAAACTGTCAGTTTCATATGATCCAATACCAAGAGTTTATGCTTGATCAGTTAACTAAAAAGCTGTCCTCTGAGGACTCTTTAGATAAGAAATATGTATTAGAAATGGTGAATAACATCCAACAGGTTAGTAACCATTCTTTAAAATGTGGCTATGATGCACTGGAGGCTTCATTTAGATCAGCCATGACTGGCACAGTGATAAGAAGGCATGCATGGTTGAAAGAACAGGTCTTACCGGATCATGTTAAAGCAAAGCTGTTAGATGCTCCTATGGATAAGGCCAGCCTATTTGGTACACCTGCTCAGCAGGTAATGAAGAAAATGGAAGAGAAGGCAAAATCTGTACAAACAGTTAAAGATTTCTTACAGGTTCAGCCACCAAGGTTTAGCAGGAACTGGCCTGCCAAAAATTGGTCCTTTCCAGACTCCTCAAAATCCCAAAGAGGCAGGAATAGACGCTCTAGAGGCAGAAATCAATCCAGAGGAGGTGCCTACAGAGGACGACAGTGGCAAGGCAATAACCGAGGCACAGACACAACCACTGCCACTGCAACAGGACAATCACAGTGACTTGGCTCTGACACCGCCTACCAGGGAGCAAATAGCAGCACCTTTAGGCGGAAAGTTAGCCTTATTTTCAAAAAATTGGCACTATATCACAAAAGACAAGTGGATTTTGCAAACCATAGACCAAGGCTACAGGTTCCACTTCCACACCTTACCAGTAAAAAGAGGAATGCCAAACCTACCTCCAAATCAAAAAACAGAAGCTCTACAGCAGATAGCGGAATTAGCAAAGATGAGAGCTGTGGAAAGAGTATCAGTAACAGAACAGGGCAAAGGATTCTACTCCAGACTCTTCCTAGTACCAAGAAAAGAGAAAAGTTGGAGACCTATTCTCGACCTGTCCGTCTTAAACACATACATCATTGTCCCAAAATTCAAAATGCTGACCCTACAGCAACTTCTTCCCATGCTGGGCAAGGAGTGTTGGCTGGTAACTCTAGATCTCAAGGAGGCATACCTGCACGTCCCCATACGACCAAATTGCAGAAGATACCTCAGATTTCTTGCAGGATCAGAGCATTATCAATTCTCAGCATTGCCCTTTGGCTTATCTACTGCGCCCAGAGTATTCACAAAATGCCTGGCATCAGTAATCGCTCACTGCAGACTACAGGGAATCCAAATTTATCCATACCTGGACGACTGCCTGTTACAAGCGGACAACAAAAGCAAGCTGACAACAGATTTACAAAGGGTCATTTGCTTACTACAAGCCCTGGGATACACAGTCAATTTACAAAAGTCAAGGCTGATACCATCCCAAACAAGAACATTCTTGGGTGCGGAATTGGACTCAGTAAAACAAATGGCATTCCTAACTGCAGAAAAACAAAAAGAACTCCCTCTTTACTTCTTGGCATTAACAAAGCAGAACAAACTAACAGCAAGAAAAGTTCTGCAGGCCTTGGGCTTAATGGCATCATGCATAATCTTGGTCCCACATGCCAGACTGCATATGAGAAAGCTACAGTGGTACCTAAAGAATTTATGGTCTCAACACAAGCACAGCTTAGAAACAGAAATCCCACTAATCCCATGCCTAAAACAGGAGTTCCTATGGTGGGCTCAAGCATGCCAGTCAAACCCAGGCTTACCCTTTCACAACTTTCAAGCAAGCCAAACCATCACAACGGACGCCTCAGACCTAGGCTGGGGGGCGCACATGTTGGACAAATGCATACAAGGATTGTGGACTCAAGACCAGCTGCACCTGCACATAAACCAAAAAGAAATGCTGGCAGTAAAACTAGCAATCCAGAAATTCATACCATTCCTCAAAGAAGGCCATTTAATGATAAGGACAGACAACACCACAGTCATGTGGTACATCAACAAACAGGGAGGCACTCATTCATACCCACTATGCAGAATGACTCTGGACCTTTGGAATCTGGCTCTGAGCTACAACATCCAGTTACAGGCAATATTTGTGCCGGGAAAAGAGAACACCCTAGCAGACATGTTAAGCAGAACCACCTCGGATGCTCACGAATGGATGCTACACCCGGACATCTTCAAGGCCATCACAAAGAAATGGGGAATGCCACAAATAGACCTATTCGCATCCCCACTCAATCACCAGCTCAAAAAATTCTGCACAAGGACATACCACCCACTTGCATGGAAGGTGGACTCTCTATCCTTCAGTTGGAAAGGCCTGACAGCATATGCATTTCCACTTCTTTCCTTGATGCACAAGGTACTACTGAAAATCAAAGAGGAACGTCCAAGGATAATCCTGTTAGCTCCGAATTGGCCAAGACAACACTGGTACCCATTGCTGAGGAGCATGTCTCGGGAGAGAATGTGGTCAATACCCCTGATGCCTTTGATGTTAACTCAGAACAACTACAACATCATGCATCCAAACCTAAAAACCTTGCAACTGACTGCCTGGAACATCACATAGCAGCAACTAACCCAGACCTATCCCAAAGGGTTAAAGACATTATCCTTGAAGCCCGCAGACCTTCAACAAGAAGGAACTATGCAGGAAAATGGAAAAGGTTTGTCATTTGGAGTACTGAAAGAGGAAAAGATGTGTCGAACATAGACATTGCTAACATCCTGGAGTACTTGGCAGAGCTTCTACATACAGGCCTGTCCTATTCCTCCATCAAGATACATGCATCAGCTGTTTCAGCAGAATACAGCTTCGATCCACCTGTCTTTTCGCATCCTCTACTCAGGCAGTTCCTCAGAGGGATCAAGAATGTAAAACCTCCTAGGAAACCACCATTACCAGCATGGGACTTGAACTTTGTGCTAGAAATGTTGACACTCCCTCCGTTTGAACCAGCAGCAACAGCAGATCTGCAACACCTATCATGGAAAACTGCTTTCCTACTGGCAATTACTTCAGCAAGGAGGGTTTCGGAACTACAGGCCTTAATGGCAGTGCAACCCTTCTAATCTTCCATCAAGATAGGGTGTCCATGAGAACTAATCCTACATTTATGCCTAAGGTGGTATCCAGAGTGTCTTTAAACCAGGCAATCCACCTACCTACCTTCTTTCCCAATCCACAAAACAAGGGGGAAAGACTGCTGCATACCTTGGATGTACATAGGCAGTTACGCTACTACCTGGACAGAACCAAAGGTAACAGAAAAACTGACCAGCTTTTAGTAGCCTATGCAACAGGAAGGGAAGGAAAAGCGATTTCCAAACAGACAATCTCCAAATGGATAGGAAATTGCATAAGATTCTGTTACTCCTACCATGGAAAAACAATTCCACAGAACATAAGACCTCATTCTACAAGGGCTACAGCCACTACCACAGCTTTCTTACGAGGAGTGGCAACCAAGGACATTATTGAGGCGGCTACTTGGACCTCCGTGCATACATTTGCCAAGCATTATAATTTACCTCTATATTCCAGATCCCGAGCAGGGTTTGCCACTGCTGTACTGCAAGGGATCCTAACTACACCATAATTTTTCTTCCTCCACCCCTAGTTTGGCTATGGTATTCTACCCATTTGTTATGACTGCAGATGCATCCATGAAGGACATAGTACAGTTTTGTACCTACCATAAATGTAGATGTCCGAACTGGATAGCATCTGCAGTCAGGATTACCCACCCTCCTTCCCCTCTGTGGTACTCCTAGGGTATTTACCCTCCTAATAGCTAGCTGGGGGGGGGGGGGTCTCTTATGGTGTATTTGTTTGTATATATGTACATACATGCTTATTTTTTGTGTTTGCCTTCTACCTTTTTTGGAAACATTGGCATTTATCCAAAATTTAGCTTTCCTAGAGGGCAACTGGCATCTGGGGCAAGAAACACTGAGGAAAATGGCGCCGGCTGATGCCTTTATACCCGAAGACCAGCAGAGATGACGTCGGGTGAAGTGCGACATCAGCCGAAGCCGGACCCAGACTTTGGAATCCGGCCGACCGAAGGGCTGCCTGATGACAGGACAACCCATTTGTTATGACTGCAGATGCTATCCAGTTCGGACATCTACATTTATGGTAGGTACAAAACTGTACTTTTTAGCTAGATCTCCCCATGGATTATCCAATTCAAATCGGCAAAGCCTGCAGGGCGTCGCTTCTCTGGTGGCTCCATTCGCCAGAGATCTTAGCAGGACAGCTATTTGTTTCACCCACAGCCCAAACCACAGTGACCACGGACACCTCCCAGCTTAGGTGGGGGACCATTATTTGGGGTGGACAGTCCAAGGCACGTGGTCCCAGACTGAGACAAGATTGCAGATCAGTGTTCTGGAGATGAGAGCCGTGCTTTTAGCATTGCAAGCCTTTCACACTGTTCTTCTTCCGGGGACTATTGCAGGTCAGTCGGACAACATGTCTGTCTGGTAGATCAATAAAATGGGGGAACCAGATCTTACTCTGTGTCGCGAGGCCATGAGAGTGTGGAAATGGGTGATCTCCACCAGTCTATTTCTAATTCTGATTGCAATGCACATCCCGGGACATGGACAGATTGAGTTGGGCTGCTCTAATGGCATACGAGTGGTCTCTGAAACGATCGATAGTGGAGGAGATCTTTCTTGCGTGGGGTCAGCCTTGCTGCGATCTCTTCGCATCTCCTTCCAACGCAAAGTGCAGAGTTCTTCGCTCTGATCCCCGCACCAGGGGATCCCCCCAGAGATGCTGTAGTCCATGCTTTGCCTCCTGGGTTACTGTATGCTTACCCCCTGTTACCTCTCATTCCGAAGTTTCTTCAGAAAGCTTGCCGACTGGGGGGGCAAAGTGATCCTCATTGCCCCGTTCTGGCCTCGTCAGGTGTGGTTTTCCTTCCTCTGGTCTCATGTTCTAGCTCCTCCTTGGGTTCTGGATTCTTGCCCGGATCTCATCTCTCATCCCTCGGGCACTTGTTCACCAAACCTGGACAGCCTCAAGCTGATCGCTTGGTTGCTCCAGTTCCCTTGATTGCCAGGACTCCCGGTCTTTCATTTTCAGTAAAAACTATTCTGGTGGAATCCCATAAGGTCTCCACTAGGAAAATTTACTGCAGCAAATGGAAACTATTCTCTGTTTGGGCTTCTCAGAGGAACCTAGATCCATTTACAGCCCCTGTTCCTGTTTTGTTGGATTTTTTTAGCCAATATTTTTCAGCAAGGGGCTAGTTCATCTATAGGTTCATAGGTTCATACTAGGCTATCTGCCCGAGGGCATTTACAAGCCTAGCCCATCGTTTTGTGGCTTACGCCACCCCTTTAGTATGGGGAACTATACCCATTATTTTGCTGTGCCTCTGTCGAGCAGTGACACTGAGGTAATCCCTGGGGTATATCTGCGATCTCCCATCCATTGGTCAAGATTTCTCTTGAACAAGGCCAGCGAGGTGCTCTGCCTCACATGTACCGGGATTTTGTTCCACAGCATAGGGAGTCTTTGGGTGATGAATCTATCCCTCCAGCACGTCCTATTAATAGCCGTGTCGAGGTTTAAGTCTCCTGCCCTTGTGGCTCTGATGGATCTAGATTTTTGAGGTGAAGCATATTCATCAAATCTGGGTTTGACATGGCCTTGTATGTTAGGCAAAGGTCACCTCTGAGCAAGCGTGGCGACTGAATAGAGCTGGAGTTCTTTCAGTCGGGCAGCATAGGACAGATGTTTGAGACCCTTTATCCTTTTGGTGAGGAACTTTGTGGCCTCTCCAGCTGCTGCAAGTGTCGGGTCAGATACATTCCGAATGGGGCATTGTACTCGATCATTGGTCTGATGAGTGATGAGTAAAGGGAGACTATGACCTCCCTTGATCTAGATGAGAATCCCTTCATGATAAGGTGGGCAATGTAGAAGGTCTTCCTAACTACTTTAGCTACATGGGTGTCGAATGACAGACTACTATCAACCTGGGTCCCCAGGTCCCTGATAACTTCTTCTGTGCTCAGTGGATTGCCACCTATTTGGTAGCTAGGGGTAACCTTGTTTTTCCCGAAGGGTATGACTATGCATTTGTTGGCATTTAACTGTAGGTCGTGGCTCTGGCACCAGTTATCCATTTCTGTGAGACCCTTCTAGAGGATATCTGTGTCAGATGTGTTTTCTACTATGGCCCAGTTTGCAGTCATCTGCAAACTTTGTCAGCCATAACCCTCCTGTGTTTGCTTGTACCGGAAAAGTAGATGCCAAACAAGAGTGGGCCCAGGACTGAGCCCTGTGGGACACCACTTGTGACAGGCTTTGAGTCTGACATGGCGCCAGCAACTCTGACCCTGTGGGTTCTGTCACTCAGCCAGTTTGCAACCCATCTTGTGATGTATGGGTTAACATTTAAGCTGATGAGTTTTTCAATGATACCCGAGTGGGGTATTGTATCAAGGCCTTAGCCAGATCGAGGTAGGCTGTATGGACTGCCTTTCCCTCATCAATGGCTTTGGTGACTGTTTGAAAAAGTCAACCAAGTTTAAAAGGCATGATCTGCCTTTGACAAAGCCAAACTGGGTTGGATCCAAAGTCTGCAAATTCCCTATGTCTTTATTTATGAGGTCCATTATGATCTCTCCATGGCTTTGCAGATAAGGCTTGTCAAGCTAATGGGCCGGTAATTTCCAGGGTCGGTGGAGGCACCGCCTTTGTGAAGTGGGACCACAGTTGCAGTGCGCCACTCCCTGGGTACGTATCCAGAGGTAAGACTTTGATTAAACAGCTGTCCTAGCTGTGGGTTTAATTCCTCATTGAGTTCGTGGAGCACACAGCCGGGGACACAGTCAGGTCCCATGGATGCTGTGTTTTTTGCTTTGGAGAGAGCAGTTCTCACTTGGGCGCTGGAGATGTTTGGGGGGCTGCAATTGTTTGATATAGATATCTCGGGGGAAGTTTGCACTGAACCTGTCAGCCAGTATGTTGGCAATGTCTGTAGGATCGGTAATCTTCACATCATTTTGAACTAGTTCTGAGCATATCTGGGAGTTTCCTCCTAGGTTTCTAACATAGCTAAAGAAGGCCTTATGATTGTCTTTTGAGTCTTTAGCTATTTTTCTCTCGAAATTTGCTTTGGATGATTTTATGAGAGCTCTTAGTTTTTTACTTGTAGTGATCAAGGGTGTCTTACCTTTTAAGGATTTTGCTCTATCTTGTAGTAGCTTCCTCCTTTTGTTGTAGAGTTTGTTTATGGCTGGGGTCCACCAGACTGGACGCTTGCCTTTGGTACAAAGAGTCTTTGTTTTGCTTGGGATTGCCTTATCCATGCAGTCCTGCAGGTGCTGGTAGAAGGCATTTGTAAGTGATTCAGCGGCTTGAGTACTGTTTTCCGCGGCTCAGGGTCCTTAAAGGAGACCACACTAGTCTTTAGAAGTGTGAAGTCGGCTTTTGAGAAGTTCTTTACTGTGGTCTTTTTTATTTCAGGTGGGGGTGGGATGAGGACCTCCAGCGAGATTAGTTTGTGATCTGATCTCCCCAGTGAGGGGTATACTTCCGGTGTTGAACATTGTGCTCCCATGTTCGTGATGATGAGATCAAGTATGTTATCTCCTCTTGTGGGGATGGTGACTAGTTGTTCCATGGTATTTGAGTTTATGAATTCCAGGAACATTTGGGCTAGGATGTTTGGGCTTGAGTAGTGTTCCCAGTCTATATTAGGGTAATTGAAGTCACCTAGTATGATGGTGTTTGGTGATACATTTATCCCCTCTAGTGTTTTCAGGAAGGCCATGTGAGGTTCCTGAGTTTGTGAGGGTGGCCTGTAACATGCTACAATTTGCAGAGCAGTCTTGCCTATGGTTAATTGCACCTGGATGGTCTCCGATGCATCGTGCGTTGCCACCAGTCTTGAGGTGTGGGTGTCCTTGATGAATATGGATATCCCCCTCCTTTCTTGGTATTGTCCGGATTTTGGGGCCGGAACGCATGATATGAGGTAAAACCTGATAGTGCTGGGGTGCTCTCAGGAGCCTTGAACCAGGTTTCTGTCCCAGCACAGACATCGATGTTCTCCATACTGAGAAGGGCCTCGAGTGCATGCATTTTGAGATTTAGACTTCTGGCATTGAGCAGCATTACCCTTAGTTTTTCCTTTTTGTGTTCTAGGGTGGTAGGTTTAGAATTTGAGCCTTGCCTAAAAAGGCACTATGGGGTGGCAAGAGCCTTTGCCAATATCCGAATCCCAGGGTGACAGGTGCAAGCCGTCCCTTGCGAAGCAGCGTGGCTTGTCCAGCATGTCATCCCAGGCAGACAGATACTGGATCCCCTTTGAATGGCACCAGTGTTTAAGCCAATTGTTAAAGCTGATCATCTTATCTCTGTATTTTGGCATCATTCTTGGTGAAGGTAGGATACTGCTCAAGGTCAGGGTCATACCTGCCTGGGCTACATAATCAGAGAGCTCCTCAATGTCTCTTTTCATGTAGTCCAAGGAGGTACGTCTCAGGTCATTTACACCAGCATGGACAATGACTGAGTCATATTTGTACCTGCTGTTGAGAGACCTGAGTGCTTGCGTTATGTGGCGGATTCTAGCGCCCGACAGGCAGCTTACTGTGACCTTCTCCTTACTCAGTCTGGTGAGCGGGACGTCAGTGTGTCTGACTATGGAGTCACCAATGACTAGTGTGTCTGGCATTGTGTTTGGCCTTAAGGGCTGTGACTGTTTGACACACTGACTGTGAGGTCTATGTGTTGCAGGTGTTGTGTTCTGAGGTGGTGGTTGTTTGGGTGTCTGCTTTGGTGGCCTCTGCTGTTTTGGTAGATTTTTGATCAGAGCCTCCGAGTATGTCTTTGTGTGTTTATGTGTATGATTTGAGGTTGTAATGGTACTATGTGAGACTGGGTCTATAGTGTGTGTGGTAACCTTCTCCTCCTGACTGGTCTTGCCAGTCCTATGTTGAGAGAGCTCAGCCTCCAGTTTGGCCGTATAGTTGCATCTCTCGCATGTATTTGTGTTTTGTGGGAGGAGGAGAGGGTTGTCTGTGTACATGAGGCAATTGTAACATTGCCTCAATATTCCCAGGTTCACCAGCTGAGCAGGAGAGAACACTAGCAACTGATCCCTCGACATGCTAGAAGGATAGACAAAAAACTTTAAAAAGATTCTGGGGACGTGGGTGACCGAGAAATGGGGGTTGCCTTTTGGGGTACTATCTATGACAAGAGTGCCGTATCAAGGTAATAAGTACTGTAGGAGCAAGTGCTAGGTTTAACAGATAGAGAATAGTCTACTTGGAGTCAAGTAGAGATGATCTTTTTAGTTATAGGATACGCTGATTTGATCAGTAGTATAGTTCGAGGAAGGTAGTTTTAAGGGAAAATTTGAAGAGCGGACTTTAGGTAGCCCGAATAGTTTAAACCTGCTTAACCGGCGCTGCCCTAGTGTGCAACAGTGGCAGCTCCGCGCTAACGCTGCATCGCGTTTTATACCAGGGGGCTGGAAAAAGCCAGAAACTGGCCCAAAACGACCAACAAACTACTAGTCACTGGCTGAAACCCCACAAAACTGGACAAAAGGCAGCCCAACGCTTCCCACTCCCACTGGCAAGCAAGGCAACTTCCTCTCCCCCAAATAAGGCAAGGAAACAGTACACAGGAACTACAACCAAAGCCCAGGAATCAGCAACTCCGAAACTGGACTAAACTAGTAAAGCAGGAAAAACAAGAGTTATTTTTTTCTTTTTCTCTTTTTTTTTTTTTTCACAAAACAGGCAGAAACAGGTACAGCAAACACTTATAAATGCTATGAATCAGCTACTACAGCTTGCACAGAAGAATTTGCTACAAATACAGTCAAATAGTAAGAAACAAGGATTCCAAGTGCAATATTAAGTTAAATGCAGTAAAAACAGCTTCAATGTAACAGAAAGGCAGGCGAAATACAGTCGCTAGGTATTCAGATGTGGAAAGCAACAAAAAATATACACTATGGTGAAAGTGCAACTGGAAGCTATCTCTAATTTCCATGTTGGCAAAAACATGAATGCCCTGGCCACTTCTAGGCCTTTCTTAAAGGCACCTTTCTCTTACGCCCTCCAATTAAGGACTCCGTTCCTCCTTGGGACCTTACCATGGTTCTGCAGGCTTTAGTTGCTCCTCCCTTTGAACACTTAGCATCAGTAGATTTGAAGTTCTTATCCTGGAAGACAGCCTTCCTAGTGGCCATTACATTGGCTAGGTGGGTTTGTGAGATTCAAGCTTTGTCTATCATGCCCCCTTACTTGATCTTCCATAAGGACAGGGTCCCGCACGAACCCTTCCTTCCTTACCAAAAGTAGCTTCTGAATCAAACATTAATCAAACAATTAATCTGCCTGTTTTCTTTCCAAATTTTCAGAACAAGGGTGAATAAAAGCTGCATTTGCTAGATATTCATAGACAGCTTCATTTTTATTTACACAGAACAAAGCCCTTTCATAAGTCTGACCAGTTATTTGTGTCCTTTTCTAAACCCTTTCTAGGCAAAGCCATCTCTAAGGTTTCCTTAGCTAGATGGATTGCACAGTACATCTTGCAAATTTATAAAGACAAAGGTCTGTCCCCACCTGGTCCTGTTCAAGCTAATTCTACCAAATCTTTGGCGACTTTTGCTTTTTGGTCTAGGGTTTCACTGGTTGACATCTGTGCGGCAGCAACTTGGGCAGGGTTGCATACCTTCATTTCTCATTATACGTTGGATTCCATTTCCAGATGGAGAGCATCCTTCGTCTCTGCGGTGCTCAGAAATATCCTTCCATGAGGGCCTCCCAGGAGTTTTAGTAGCTGGGGACTCTGTCCCACAGGTTGCAGATAAAATAAAGTTAATTACTTCAGATAAAGAAGTTATGTACTCACCATAATGTTCCATCTGAGTAGTTGTACTTCATTTTTCTGCAACCGTCCCACCCTTCTTCCCCTGAACCTGTTTTAGGTTTGTTATAAAATTGAGTTGCTGATTGGCTGAGTAGTGGCAAACTCGATCTGAGGGAAGGTAGGAGATGGTTATGGGTAAGGGGAGTAGCGTGGAGCAGATGCTTGAAAAGTTGCCGGCTCAGATCCGAATACCCACAGGTTGCAGAAAAATGAAGTAAAACTACTCAGATGGAACTTTATGGCGAGTACATGACTTTTTTCCAGACCTAGTTTATTGACTTGCTTATCTTTGCAGAGTTTTTCTCCAGATGTCAAGAGTCATTAACTTGGTTTATGTCTCTGACCAATGTGGGCTTCCAGATAAATTCTCAAAATCCTCCTTTTTTCAGTCTCACAGGATTGTGTTCCTATGATGTCTTTTAGAAGCTTCTATCATAAGGGCATTTTTAATAGAAGCGAATATGGCTTTTTAACTCAAATCTTTCCTGAATTTCTGCCTTTAATCTTAGACTTTTGCAAGAGAATTTCTCTGGATCCTAGGATCCATAGTTTTTATGGTAAGTTTACTTGCACAACCATACTTTCTCATGATTTCTGTTGCCAGGTTCACGTTAAAACTACTGCATCATTCTAAAGTCTTCCTTTTTCTGCTGAGACCCAAAACAATCGGTCACCATAGAAGTTTCATACTTTGCTAGAGGCGCAGTTTCCATAGGGGCTAAAAGTGCAAGGCCTGTGGAGTCCTTCAGGCTGACCAAAGCACATTAACTTAAAGGAGATAGTGGCTGTGATCCTGGCCTTGAAGTTTCTTCATCCCCTATGTTCACCAGCACTTTTTCAAGTGATTACAGACAACGCTACAGACATGCAGTACATTAACAAACTGGGAGGAAAAATGTTGTACAGGCTGCGCCTGTTGGCTTGAGAGTTGGCTCTTCAGCATACCTTAACCTTCCAAGCATCTTTCATTCCTTCGAAGCAAAGTATAGTGGCAGACCAGCTGAGCAGAACAAGGAAAAACCCTCATGAATGTGGGGTCTTCCAGGAGCTGATCTACTTATGGGAGCAACTTGATCTGTTCACCTCTTTTCAAAACAGACAACTAAACAAATTTTGTTCCTGGGCTTCTTGTAAGCAAGCCTGGAGAGCAGATGCATTTTCATTTCCTTGTAAGGGAATGTTGTTTATGTGGTTCCACCCTTTCCACTGATGTATCTTTGGTATTTCTGAAGACTCAAAATGGTACTGCAAAAGTCATTGTGGTGACCCTATTTTTGCCCAGGCAGCATTGATTCTCTGTTCTTATCGAGCCTGGCTAAAGGCAGTTAACACGAGCGTTCACATAGAGTGGATGATGTCACACAAGAGAGGGAGTTTGATGCATCCCAGTATCAATTGACTTAGCTGATTGCCTGGATGATTCAACTTAATACCTTCTAAGCAGTTATTTCAAAATGACATGCAGCAGGTACTAGAAGAGGCAGAAAAGCAACCTACCAGAAGGTCATATATTTTAAGTGGAGGTGATTTCCTAGTTGATGTCTAACCAGTAAGGAGTGGCCCATCGTGGATTTTGTACAACTGTTGCTCAAATATCTGTGCGAGTTCTGACCTGTTTTATTTTTTTATAAAGTTTCATCTTGTGGCCATTTCAGCATGTCTGTAGATTCTTTTCTTCTCTGTTATAAACTTTCTGAAAATTTTACACCTGAGATGACATCATAAACAGATTGATCCAGCTTGAGATTTCAACTTTGTGCTGGAGACATGGAGTTTGTCACCTTTTGAACCTGCCTGCCCATCAAGGTGATTTAAGGTTCTTGACATGGAAAACTGTACTTGCAGAAAAGTATGAGTTGCAAGATCTCATAGTGGGTGGACCTCTACCTGATTTTTTTTCCCACAGATGTAGGATCTCTTTAAAACAAACCTGTTTTTTATGCCCAAAGTGGGTTTAGAGCTTACTTTGAGTCAACTTGTCAGTCTCTCCGATTTTCTATCCAGAACCTAAAAAAAACAAGAGCAAGTATTCTGCATCCTATGGACATAACAAGTAATATCGTGACAAAAGTTCTATAGAAAAGCTGAATAGCCATTTATTTATCAAGGGACAAAAAAGGGACACCTTCTGTCTAAACAGACAAGTCCCAGATGGTTATCCTCACCTGTTGCTTTTTGTTATTTCCACCATGGAAAATCCATTGCAGGCAGTGACCAGGCACAATCTGCTAGAACCTTATATTTTCTGATGGCATAATGGAAAAGGGTGGACTATAAGTATTCTAGAGGCAGCTATAAGGTCTTCTGTAATGCTTTGTAAAAGTATGTACAAACTGGATTCCTTTTCAAGATCCAGGTCAAGGACCATTCTCCAGGGGGCTCCAGGATCTATATCCTTCCTCCTCCCAGGATGGCTTGGTTTCCACAGTCAACTCCTGTAACCTAAAGCCTAAGGCTACTGCAGCAGTGGGAGTGATAAACATAACTTACAGTTGAGTAAGTTGTACTTGCTGTAACAGTCGATGTTCAAATTCCTCATTGCTGCATTAGCTGCACACACCCTCCATCCTCCTATATAGTTCTAGTTGGGATGTAAAGTAGGGGGTTGTACATTTCTGCTTTATAGATTTACTTTACTTGTGATTATTGGTTGGTTGTTTCATGTCTAGGTGGACTCTGAGAAACAGTTAACATATCAGAACATGTGGCTCTGAGATTCTCCTACCTGTGGTGATGGTTGCTAACAATACAGTGTTCCAACATGAGAACTAAATTGTCTGCAGATGTTGCTGTCTCAAGGAATGGAATCCCCATGAATGAGGAGGCACTATCCTTTGGGATCCTGAGGTGATTATTGTCCTTTAAGGAACCTTTTCATCACAGGGTTAGAAAATAGAGGGAGCTGCATAGGCAAGCAAGTAGGCAGATGTGTTAGAAGCATGAATAGAGATACCTTTTCTAAAGAACTCAACCAAGTCAGATAGTACCAAGGAAAGTTGTGACTGTTAAGGCTTATGACCATTGAAATGGTACTATGCCTCAAATCTGTTTCACTTTGGGCGAAAAATATCCTTATATTGGGCTTTCTGGCCTCTTTTTCAGGGTAATTGGGACAGCTAGAAGCTGTTTTTGAGGAGCTAATGATAAAATCACCCATGCCATTAGCCTCAGGATGTTTAAGTTGGGGTATATGGTAGCTCCCCTGTTCTGTGTCGACAAACTCACTTTCTCTTGGAGTAGCATTGACTCCTATCTGCTTATGCTTTGCAACGGGGAGCCAATGCTGGCTTGGCCAGAAAGGTGCAGTTAGAATCCCCTTTGGCCCTTTCCCACTAATTTTATTACTAACCTGGGGATGAGAGGCACTGGAGGGCACAAATGGAAATAAACCTGTCTGTAGGAAGAAGGCATTCTTTCTTTGGACAGACTTCGGTGTATTTGACCCTTGTACAACACTTTATTTTTCAGATCTTCTTCATATTTCACTGTTGCAGTCATTACAGTTGGGTAATCTGCTGGCAGGTTGCCCTCAGTCGGCCTGATTAACAAAGTCTTGGGTCCTGCATCTGTTGCTGTCCCTTCTTACATGACGTCAGGTCATCAGGAGTATAAAACACGCAGCCGACGCCATTACACCAGTCTTCCTTGCCGTGCGGTGCCCGAAGCAGAAGCAATTCGCAAGTGCCGGTCGGCCGACTCCTGAAATTTTCATTTTAGAGTTTCAGAACCGAAGTCTTCAACTTAAAGCTAAGCACCCTGCTGGGGAAACTTTTTTTCCTGCTCCTTACCGATGTCAGTAAAAGTTAATAATTGCATTACTTGTGGAAAGCAAATACCTCAAAGATTTTCATTTGTACTGTATTCCTTGCCTAGGCCCTGACCACGACGTACCTTGCTGTTGGTTTTGTGCTTTATTTAAATAGTGCACTATCCGTCGTTGGTACATTTTTGCCTCTAAATATTTTGGTTCTCGGTTTAATTATCCAGAAATGACATCCGTTAGCCATCCGACTACCGGGATTCCAAAAAAATGCAAATATAAAGACAGAGACAGGCCGTCGAGGGCCAAAACTGCCGACGACACTTCTCCTAAGCCTGTTCATCGGTACTCAGTGAGGCACTTTCGCAGCCCCTGATAGCCGCTACTTCTGACTCGCAGGCCTCTACTGAGACCCATTCGGAGTCCGGTATGCCCCGAGATACTTCAGCTATGGAACCCGCGGATGTCTCTGCCTTGGATGGGTCCGGAGCCGCTGTGCAGGCATCTGCTTCTGAGGGTGTATTCAGGCCTACAGACCTGCATATTAAACAGACTCCACCTTCTATACTAAGGCCTAAATCTCGATCTATGTCTAAAAAAACACCCAGGCCACATATTCAGGCCCCTATGCCTAAAAAGCAAATTATCAAAATGGCTGAAGATCTTATTACTAATCTGGGATAGTCAACCCCCCCCCCCTTCTAAGAGGCCTAGAGCTGAGCTTGACTATGAATCTTCTGATCAGGACTCTGTTTCTTCTGATTCTTCTAATGACTTGGATTTGTCCATACCTACTTATGAAGATTCTGATGCAGAGGATTCCATTCCCTCTGCTTCCCCCCCTGAGGACTTTTCTTTTGGGGAAACTTTACATGCCTTAAGGGAGCATTTCCACTGGGAAAGTCACGAATTTTCTGAATCAAAAAAAGAGGCTTAGGGATTTCCTTCTACCTCAGCATAGACCTTTGGCTATACCTCCTGTACTAGACATTGTTGTGTTTTCGGAATCCAATATGGCCTCTGATTCCCTGCCTCCAGCTCCTAGTGAACCCGACAGATACTACATTGTTCCCGAGTCCCACAAGTTTCTTTTCAAAAATTCAGTTGCGGATCCAGAAACCATTTCTCAGGCCCAAGGGCATTAAGGCTTTTACTGCTAAAAATCCTACCCCTTCTGATAGAGACGCGCTGGATAGATGGGGTAAAAAGGTTTATACTTCTGCAACCTTGGCAATCTGGACTAAACTGCCACTTTCATATGTTAAAATATCAACAGCATATTACTGGACTGCTTAAATAGAAAATGATGTTGATCTCTGTGTCGAAAAGTTACAGGATTTATTGCATTCTTCTGAACAAGTTGGAAAACATACTTTGCAATGTGGTTTTGATTCTTTAGAGGCCTCTTGCAGGGCTGCTGTTACTGGGTCTGTGCTTAGAAGACATGCTTGGCTTAAGGAGCAGTCTCTGCCTGACCATGTTAAAGTGAAATTGTTGGATGCTCCTTTAAATCAGGGATGCCTGTTTGGCAATAAGGCTGAAGAAGTTCTAAAAAAGATGGAAGATAAAGCTAAATCTATGCAAACTGTAAACAATTTCTTGCAAGTGCAACCTCCTAGATTTAGTAGGCAATGGCCTACTAAGAATTGGTCCTTTCCTGCTCCTTCCAGATCCTCTCAAGCCAAACCCAGACACACCAAAAGCACCAGGTTTCAGTCCCAGGGGACTCTCAGACCTAAGCAGTGAGGGGTCTCCACTTCCAAATCTGGAAATAACAATACACCCCCCCCCTATGGTAAACAGTCTTGACTTTCCTTTAAAATTACCAAACACTTACCTTTTAGCCACCCCTTTGGGGGGACAGATTGCTTTTCATTGCAAAAAACTGGGAACTCATAACCCAGGACAAATGGGTTTTAAATGTAGTGTCACAGGGATACAGATTTCATTTCCACACGTTGCCAATACCAAACGGGTGGCCAGACCTGTCCCCAAATCAGTGGGCAGAGGCCCAAAAACAAGTGCTTTCCCTCTTAAACATGGGGACTATTCAACCGGTACCAGAAGTAGTAAAGGGACAAGGTTTCTATTCCAGGCTTTTCCTGGTACCCAGAAAAGACAAATCATGGCGTCTAATTCTGGACCTGTCTACTCTAAACCCCTTTCTGGACATTCCAAAATTCAAGATGCTGACTCTTTACCAATTACGTCCTATGCTAGGCAAAGATGCCTGGTTGGCAACTCTAGATTTAAAAGTAGCTTACCTGCATATCCCAATCTGGGAATCTTGCAGAAGATACCTACGCTTCAAAGCAGGCTACTTGCATTATCTGTTCTCTGCACTGCCCTTTGGCTTGTCTACTGCGCCCAGGGTATTCACAAAATGTCTGGCTCCAGTAATTGCATTTTGCAGGCAAATAAATATTCAAATATATCCATAACTGGATGATTGTCTAATTCAGGTAGAAAACCAGGCCACACTTCTAAATCATCTGGCGTTTGTAAAAAGGGTTCTAACTTTGGTCTGGGGTACATCATAAACGAAAATAAATCACAACTGGTACCCTCTCAACAGATTACATTCCTGGGTGCAAGCTTGAATGCAACTGCCCCGATGGCTTTCTTCACGCCAGAAAAGCAAATTCACTTGGTAACTTACTTCAAACAAATGGCCACAAAAACCCTACTATCTGCAAGACAAATACTGCAAGCATTGGGGTTCATGGCCTCCTGCATTCTTCTAATTCCATATGCAAGACTGCATATGAGGAAACTTCAGTGGTACTTAAAAAGTCTATGGAGTCAACATTGTCACAGCCTGGAAACCATGATTCCTGTCATACCTTGCCTACGCCTGGAGTTCCTATGGTGGGCAGAGGCCTGCCACCAAAGAAAGGGACTACCTTTCACACTACCCCCTGCTGTCCAAACCCTAACTACAGATGCATCAGACTATGCATGGGGGGCTCACCTGGCAGGGAAGTGCATTCAGGGCAAATGGAACCCAAATCAAATGCACCTACATATCAATCAAAAAGAAATGTTAGCTGTGCAGAATGCTCTGACGGCCTTCAAGGACTACATTCTTCCAGGACAACTAATGGTAAAGACGGACAACACCACGGTTATGTGGTACATAAACAAGCATGGGGGTACACATTCCTACCCCCTCTGCAGACTAATTGTGGAACACTGCCTTGAGCTACCAAGTGCACCTACAAGCTCAATTCCTGCCAAGAAAATTAAATATTGGGGGTCCATGAGCAAAAATCTCATGGACCCACACGAGTAGAAACTGGAACCACGGATTTTCAACATGTTGATGAGCAAATGGGGGAGTCCAGACATAGATCTATTTGCCTTCCCCTAGAACTACCAGTTGGACAAATTTTGCACAAGGACTCACCACAAAAAGCCAGGAAAGTGGATGCTCTGTCCTTCAGCTGGAAAAACTGATCAGTCTATGCCTTTCCTCCTCTGCCTCTGCTCTCCAAAGTCCTGCTAAAAGTCAAACAGGACAAACCAGGAATGATTTTGATTGCTCCAGACTGGCCACGCCAACACTGGTACCCACTCCTGCGCAGTGTGTCACAAATATCTCCATGGCACCTGCCTCAGACACCTTCATTGCTGTCTCAGCAGGAGAACCAAATTCTGCACCCTCAACTCCCAACATTGAACCTTGCAGCTTTGCTAATCATTTAAATTCACCCTTAGCATCCCTCAGCAAACCTGTGATGGATGTCATCTTGGAGACAAGAAGACCTACTACTAGAAAATCTTATGCTGACAAATGGAAATAATTCTATGCCTGGAACCAATCTTTAGGGATGAGCACAGCAGCGCCCAATTTACTTCAGATTTTGCAATATTTAACTGAGATGCTTCACAAGGGCCTGTCTTTTTCCTCTATTAAAATCCATGCTTCAGCTATTTCAGCTCACTGTAACACAGAACCACCCCTCTTTTCTCATCCCCTGCTCAAGCATCATCTCAGAGGGGCAAAGAACTTGAGCCCACCCAGGAGAGCCCCTACCCCTGCTTGGGACTTTAACTTTGTTTTGGAGAAGCTCACTCTACCTCATTTTGAGTCAGCTGCTACTGCAGACTTAAAATCTCTTTCTTGGAAAACCGCCTTCCTCTTATCTTCAGCTAGAAGGATATCTGAATTACAGGCCCTTATGGCAGTGGAACCTTTCATCATCTTTCATGCGGACAGGGTATCTCTAAGGACCAATCCAGCCTTCATGCCCAAGGTGGTTTCCAGTGTGGCTCTTAATCAGTCCATTCATTTGCCAACCTTCTATCCCAATCCATAGAACAAAGGGGAATGGATTCTGCATTCCTTGGACGTGCACAGACAACTTGGATTTTACTTAACAGAACTAAATCTCGAAAAAAATCTGAACAATTGCTAGTAGCATTTGCTGCTGGGGCAGAGGGGAAGGCTGTTTCAAAACAAACAGTTTCTAAATGGATAAGCCATTGCATTCATTTCTGCTATAAGCACCATGGAAAACTTATCCCCCAGGGGATCAGATCTCACTCTACCAGGGCTGCATCTACTTCTGCAGCCTTTCTCAGAGGTGTTCCTACCAGGGATATTCTAGAAGCTGCTACCTGGAGTTCTGTACATACTTTCACCAAGCATTATCATTTACCAGTTTTCTCTAAATCCAGAGCTGGCTTTGCCACTGCTGTCTTGCAGGGCCTTATAGCTGGTCCTAAGGCTGTATAAATTCCTCCTCCCAACCATAGCTTTGGGAATTTACCCAAATGTAATGACTGCAACAGTGAAACACAAAGAACATAGTACAGTTGTGTACACTTGCCATAAATGTAGATGTTAGAGTGTATTCACTGTTGCAGTCCGGGTTACGCTCCCTCCAGCCCCCTGTCCCTTCTCTGACTGTACCTCTACTTTCTTTTTTTTCTATGCTTAAACACCTTTTTGGTGTATTTGCTTTTGGTTGGAGGTATATTTTTGTGTTTAATTTTATTTTGCTCCCCATTTGGGGGGCACCTGACATCTGGGGCAAGAAAAACTGATGTAATGGCATCGGCTGCATGTTTTATACCCCTGATGACCTGACGTCATGGAAGAAGGGACAGCAACTGATGCAGGACCCAAGACTTTGTTAATCAGGCTGACTGAGGGCAACCTGCTAGCAGATTACCCAAAAGTAATGACTGCAACAGTGAATACACTTTAACATCTACATTTATGGTAAGTGTACACAACTGTACTTTCTCCGTTTTCTTTGCAAGCAAAAAGGTGTACTTCTGGCACACCACATCTTTCTGCAAGTCTTGTGAATATGTCCTTGTTCAGTATCTACTCATGAGGGTCTGACACTGACCTGCTCAGGTAGTCTGCCAGACTGTTGCTTTTTCCTTGGCAGGATGTGTGCTATAAGAATCTGTCCCATTCTTTTCCTGCATCCCATAAGCTACATGGCTAGGCAACAGATACTTCTGTTTTATGTACCACATGACTGTTGTGTTGTCTGGTTTCCATAAGTTTTTGAATGCCATTGTGCCCCTGTACACTGACATTTCTTTTTGATGTGGCTCTGGAGAACTGTTGTCTCTGCTGGCCTTACACCTGAAGTTGGCTCGTATCAGTGCCCCATACTAGTTCTGAGGTTATAGCTGGACTGTGTGATCAATACTGAAAGGAAATCCCCTTGTTTTGAAGACTGGAATCTGTACACAGTTTAAAGCTTCTTCCATGCCTGAAAAAAGAAATCTTGTCTTGTAGTTCAAATGATGTTGGTTTTGGCACCACATTTTCAGGAACTGTTGGATTTTCCTCATGTAGACTGGCAAGGAGGATCATTAAGCTACATGAAGCCATGTACACTAGAGTCTTGAGGCTCTCTGGCTGCCAGAGATAACTGAAACAGCAATTAGAAGTATTGTTAGGAGGCCTCCTTTCTCTTGTGGAAAGAAGACCATCTGCTTTTCTGTGTCTAGCAGGGTTTTCTAAGAATATTAGCCTCCTTGGGGGGGGGGGCAGATTTGACCTCTTTATGTTGAGGGAGAACTCTTAAGCTTGAGCGAGGGTCCCTGGTTAGGTGAAGGGATGTTACCATTTTCCTTCCCGACTGTGCCTGAAATAAGCAGTAATCTAATTAGGTGTTGATTTGAATGCCATTTGTCCTGCAATAGGCAACTGCTTGAGCCAAAAGTTTGTAAAGACTCTGGGAGCCATAGACAAGCCATTGGCCAATGCACAGAACTGATACTGATTCCTACATGCTCTGAAATGAAGGTCCTTCTGTGAAGCTTTGTAATAGTGATGTGTAGGTATGCGTCTTTAGTGACCTCATAAGCCTGGGGAGAAAGCATGGGCAGGAGTTTTTGAAGGGTTAACGTTCTGATTTTGGGTACATGCACGAACCTGATTAGCCTTGATATGTCTAGTATGGGTATCCAGGTTCCTTCCCTTCTTGGTAGTAGGACAAGCCATTAATAGTACCATGTGCCTCTTTCCTTCCTGAGGACTGGTTCTTTGGAGTCCTGGTCTAGAAATAGGTTGATCTGTACTTGTGCCTCACTGAGTTGACGTCTGGGAACTGAGAAGATGCCAGCAGACCTTGGAAGAGAGGCAAACTGTAGTTTGTATTAAGTCTTTATGATTTGAATGACCCATTTGTTCTGGGTAATTTCCAGCCACCTAACTAGAAGTAAGAAGTGTCTTCCTCCTAACTTTGAAGATGGGGAAAGGGTTGGTGTTAGGGGTGGGTCTTATGGATAAGGAAATGGGGAGTGGCTTGGCTGAGTCATGGCTACTCCCTACTAGGCCATTGGGGTCTGTGTCCACTAGGCCTGGTCACTTGATCTGCTTGCTGTCTTTGCAGTCTCTGTTCCTTGTCCCTCTTTTTCATCCTTCCTGTGTGCTTAGGCTGAGAAGTAGGAAAAGGCCAAGGCTTGATAAAGTAACTCCAACAAAGTCTTTGTGCCTGAACCTGCAAAAAGGTCTCTATAGTGTGCAGGGACTTAGCCTTGCCCTCTAGTGGTTTTTTTTTTTTTTTTATATATATATATATATATATATATATATATATATATATATATATATATATATATATATATATGTAGCTTTGGTCTTGGGTCCAAACAGAAAATCCATAAGAAGTGCATCCTAGATTTCTGACTTGACATACTCCAGAAAAGGACTTTTCTATTAACCAAGCATTTTTCCTGATAACAGACCCGGAAGGATCTGCTCTGCTTGATATTTCTAAAGTGTCAAAGGCACAATGCAAAGAATGTTTTGCAAATTGAGGGAAAGAGTTGAAAATATCCAAAATTTCTTTGGAAAGAGCTCTATCCTTCATCCCCTCCAGTTTTACATTTCTCTGTTCCAGAATAGTCTCCTGGAATTTGAGCGTTTGAAACTGGCAATTGCAAGCTCTCATGGCAAGGGTGGCTGAAGTGTATACTTTATCAGATCTGTCCAGGGTTCTAGAGGCACTGCCTTTGGCAGCCTTGGGCTCTGGAAAAACACCTCTGGGTCCACCACTGGATTCGTACTAGAGTCCAGACCCTTGTAAAAACTGTCTTGCTTCCTAGGAGTAGGTGCTGTGGAGGCAGGCTGCAGAAACGAGTCAAGAATGAGCTTTTCCACAACATCCATGACTGGAGGAATGGCCAGAGGTTTATGCTCAGGAAGCCTAGGAAATTTTCTAACTCTTTTGTAAGTGTGGGGGTAAACATGAACCTCCTAGTTAACTCCCTACATCTTACAGAGTCTTCCCAAATGTAAAGTCCCCCAGGTGGTGAGGCTGAGGCAAGATTTTCATCCGACTGTGAAGCAGCATATAAACCAATGTGTGCCACTGCCTCTCTATCAGACTCTTAATAACAAAAGGTCCCTCTTCCTTTTGCCAGGAGAAAATTCTGTAGCAGGGGTCCTGTTATGGCTAAGCTGCCTAGATCTCATAATGTCCATGAGATCCTCAGCCAGCCTGACAAGTTCCTGTGAGTAGACCTGGCATGACTGAGACCCAGAAGACCTAGGCTGAAGCAAGCTGGATGCAGCCTTTTTGTGTTTGGCATTTGGCCTAGATTTAGGTATGGCATCAGATGTTCTGTGGCCAGGCCACAGGCAGGCAGCTGTGACCTGCATTGGTCAGCTGAAGAGTCTTCTGTCAAATGGGAATTTTGCCCTTCCCCTCTGTAGTCCTAAGAATGGGAGTCTAGGACCCACACAGAGATCACAGACAGATCAGGCCCGAGTACCAGTGCAGACGTCAGGGGGGTACTGAAGGCACGTCTGACTCCAAAAAGTTCTCTGTAGAGCCTGTCAGTGGAGTGGACTGTAAAGGCATCTATCCTTAAACGGTCACAAGACTGGATACAGATCATCAGTCACCCACACCCCTAACTTGTTTTGGAGGCTTCTTCTTTTTCCTTTGAGGAAACTCCAGCTCCGAGTGCTTGGTGAACATGTAGTAGTGAGCATAGGACCTTGACGCTGTCTTTCTGTGAAGAATTTCTTTAGTTTAGTGATTCTGCCCTACACTTGATTGCCCTAGTGTTTCTACAAAAATCTTTATGTAGCCTACCTAATTTTGAGGGGCATGTCTTGTCACCCTTTGGAGATCATGTACCACTTCATAGCTTACTAATGCAGCTTGTTATCAAATACAGTGTTGCAGTTTGTACCCTTGGAACAAACTACTTTGAAAAAACTTTTACGAGCCTTCATTAGGAAAAAAAAAAATCTTAAGGTTAGAATACTTTAACAGAAAGTCTTCACAAATTGTATTCTGTTTTAGTTTACTAATTGATCCCTGACTGTAGTGTAAGGCGGTGTATGATTCTGCTACATTTCAATGTCTTCGTTTTCACCTCTGGGGGTGATTGATGTTGGACTGGAGAGGCCAATACTAAAAATAAATATCAATAATGTGTAATAATGTGTAATTTCCATCAGTAATTACCATTTGTCTAACACCTTCCTTTGTTGGCTTATGATTTTAATATTTTTATACATCACGGAATACCTTTATTTAGAAGTAATTAATATTCGTGTGTGTGTGTGTGTGTGTGTGTGTGTGTGTGTGTGTGTAATATGGATACCACATGTATGTATGTAAAATATTTGCATATATATTTATATATACAGTGACGAATACACAGGTATGTACACGTATAGATTTGTACATGTATAACCTATTGTGCATGTGTATATATTTATGTTCATATATAATGTGTGTGTATATATTTTCTTTTATACACACACCTGTATCCACCAAGAGATGTATTCACATGCAGAGACGCATGGCGAATGACAAGACTTGAATTTACAGCATCGGTTAAATACCACAGATGGCTGACAAAGCAGAGCATTAGCATCTTCAGTCTGTATTTTGTAATTTTATAGTGAGTGTTAAGTGTGCTGAACAGTGAATAAAATATTAAAATTTAATTCTGCTGTAAATATGCTGAAAAATAAAGCATAGAATAAAAAGTTTACTTAAATGTAGGAATAGAGCTTAGCAATTTAAAAATGGCATCCATACTGTGTGGTGACCCTGACCGACTAGGCTCGCCACTGCAAAAATTGATTATGATTTTGCTGTCGCTGCTGGAACCAAAGTTTGATTTAAGACTGACAGTTTTGTTGGCTGTTTACTGCTGAAATGAATGCCTGGTTAAAACACAGGGTCTTGCACAGCTGTACTTGCAGTCTGTTTATGACATGGAGCCTTGCAGACTGCACGCTGATAAGAGCGAGTGTGCATGTATACATGCGTATATGTACAAGCATTTCTGTTGCATCTCTCTCACGCTTACTGTCAGTTTACTACTGTTTTCCTTGGAGATCAGTCATTAAGGTGGAGATTTCAACAATATTTGAAATTGTGTACTTTGTTTTTAGGTTCTTGAAAGTTTAACATCTATGCGCTCGGGCAGTGCTCCCATAGTCCCAACTCTTGCCGATGTTGCTTGGATTGCATCAGATGAAGAAGAAACGTATGCTAGGGTTCGGTAAGGATACATTATATTCTTTGCACCCCTTTTATTCTTTCTGACATGTTTTTGAAGCTATTGGAACTTTTGACAGAAAGGCTGAAGAAAATTACTTATGGTTGTATGTAGTGTGACAGTCCCAGGAAAGACTTCTATAAGGGTCGCCTGATATTTGCATTGTTGACACAACTGCTGCATTCTTTTGTCTCAAATTGCATATAATGTTTTGTTGTGCAGAAAATATTATCTTGTATTGCAGTTGTTTGAAATGTTCTTGTATGGGTGTAATGTTTTACCAGCACTTGTAAAAAAATGTAAACATATTTCAGTTTGGAGTAAAATGATCCAAAAATTCAAAGTAGAGGATTATGTCACATGGCTGTGCTGAATGGAAATAATTCCTGAAACTGCTGAAAAAGGTCACCAAAGTAATGGATGAAGGCAAAATTATACACAGTGTGTACTTTGACCTGGCCAAAGCTTTTTGACACAATCCCTCGCATGGGCCTAGTAGACAAGCTAAATAAACTGTCATTAACCCCCTAAATCATCTGCTGGTTTGCCGTCTGGCTCACAGGATGCAGGAGATCAAAATGGGGGGAAGTTGCCTCCACAAAGAGCCTGTTCACCAGTGGAGACCCCAGGGCTCTGTGCTGGAACGTCTGTTTGACATCTACTTCTCTGAAGTAAATGCCAAAGGGCTGTATCTGACTATTTGTAGATTACTGCAAACCAGGAGCAGTTATTGAATCTCCAAATGACTTTGCCATCCTCCAGGAAGGTTTGTCCCAAACAAATAACTAGTGTCAGAATCATGGACTGAGACTAAATACCAAAAAATGATTTATTGTAACCTTTGGGATTTGACACAGTTGTTTTGGATTTAGGAACTTAATCTGGACAGTGACTTGGCATTCGACCAACATGTGTCCACTGTCAGACAGTATTCCTATGTTGTGAAGCTCGTCAACAACATGATTGTGACTGTATCTGGAGATGTCATTGCGCCCTTCTACTGAGCCCGAATTAGTCCAGTCATTGAGTGTAATGTCTCAGGGAACCTTGTTGGCTAGGCTTACGTAGGCCCTTGGGCCGATAGCCTAGTACCTACCTATGAACCTATAATCTGTCCAGACAGATGCAACAGTTGGAATGCTCTTGGAGATGCATTACTAAAAGGATAAAAGGCCTACACAGTATATCTGATGTGGACTACCTCATAGCCCCATTACGGTGTTTAATATCCTGCAGACTGCTAAGAGGTGACCTGAATCTGGCACACAAGGCATCTTCTGATCTAGTATTGATGGATCGACTGCACATTAGTAAGTCAGATGGCATCAGAAATACGCAGTCCAGGGATCTAAACTTCTTCTGTAACATCAGTAGAATGGTTTGGAGGGGCAAGTATATCTCGCTGAGGATGCCACTCTTCTGGAACAGACTTCCATGTAAAACGAATCTCTCCCCTTCCCATGTTCAAGTGTATTATGGATCCGTGGGTGGGTAATAGAAAATCTACCCTGCTTCCTGTACTACTAATGACAGATGCAGCTTCTAAATGCTTTATCCCACCTATGGCTCCCCTTAAATTATCTATGGTATGATCCCATTTATTTTCACTAATGTCAGCCTTGCGATGAGTAAGCTCAGTTTAACTCCAAACAGGACAGGTTAATTTAAGCACCAAATGGCAAATTGGCTAGGTTTAAAGTAGCCCGTCAGGGCAGCTGTGGTACTTTGCTATAAACTTATGATATGAAGGTAGAGGCTGTGGTAGAATTGAAGCTCTCTGCTGAAAGCCTTGTATTGTAGATATACACACACTTTCATTTTGAATGCAAAGCTTGAAGGTAGGAAACCACATTGCAGACGGTAAATCTTGCTAAGCAGAGAAGACTTTGCCTTTCAGTTTTGTACTGCAGTGGGGCATACAGATTCATGGATGGCTGTAATTAAGTGAGGATTAAGAGAAGGACAGCAGAGCAGGATTGGTGAACATTGTACAAATAGTGTTGACACTGCCACTGATGTTTAAGAAAACAAATGAAAATGAAATGCAGTGGCAGAGTTAAAATGCCACATGTGAGGGTATTGACAAATCCTAGATGCCAAGGAGAGTAAGAGGAGGTAAACATAGGAAGAGAAAAGAACAGAAGATAAACCAGACAGAAGATGAGAAAGAGGATACAGAGCGGCTAGTGTAAACCAGTATTCTTTTAGTGGGAGGGAGGAGAATTAAAATAGATTGTTTAACAGTGGAGGGATAATGGTAAGCTTAAAACAACCAGAAACAAGAGGTGCGGTAATATCATTTTGCGTAGTGGTAGTAGTAAGTTGTTGGTTGGTTGTTAAATGATAAATCCCATCCAATGGATTGCAAAAGGTTGAGACCAATTGACCTTTCTGTTTTTTTTTTTTTTTTTTTTTTTTTTAAGAACTCTCATCTTGGTCAGTCTTTGACACACGACCTGTAGAAACTGTGATTTTCCTGCCATGAATGAAAAGGAGGCCCATTTTAAAAGGGAGTAGTACTGCAGACAGAGTTTGAGGCATATTGCACCTGTTCATGGATGTTGTAGCCAAGACTGCATTTGTTGGCTTCTGCTGATAGAGCTGCCGATCTCAGGCCTGGCAGACCTCTCTAGGGAATGAACATGATATTGAATGCCCTTTTTAAGGGCAGGGTCCCCTTCAAGTTTTCCATAGGATTTCATTGATTCCTAGAGTATAAAATGGACATTTCCCACAGTGGATGTCATGAATAAGTGCCTTCTCCCAGCTAAGACATCTGTTTGACAGGAGGAGTAGTCCTTGCAATGCTAGAGGCAATTTGCCAGACTTTAAATCACACAAAACAGTATGTATGGCATCCCTTTGTATACCATAAGGAAACAGTATCAGCACATTGGAGGCCATCCTATCTTGGCTATTCCACAGTGTATGCATAGACTGTTGTACTAGGCAATGTTAACATTGGTCAGTAGTCACATATGAGAGAACCATTTCTAGCATAAGTCGGGAGAAATTGTATAAGTTATCAGTGATCCTACCAGTTTGTAAAATGGAAAAGCTACCACCCAGGACAGGTTATTAAGTCACCCTAACAATGTAAGCTCCCATGGCATCTTGGCAAGTACACATAGTGACCATCTGCCTGGAAATGCCACAACTTAATGCCGTACATCTCCCAGGGAATACACATATAAACCCTTTACAACATTAGCATCTTTAATCCAGTACTGTTTAACAGCTCACAACAACTGGAACATCTTGTCTTATAAAGCTCTCCTCTAGATGATGCTGTTCTGTATTTTAATAAGATTTATAGAACTGCTAAATCAGTCTCCCTTAAGCTTAAGAGTGCAAAACAATTTCGCTGTATGATTTACTCCCACCACCAGGAAATTTAATAAGGAATAGAGATAAACCTGAAAGACATAACTCAGTAATAACACAGAAAACAATCAGCAGTATAAATACATACAAAATAAAGCTAAATGCCAGGTCAAGCTTGGAAACAAACTTAATTTTTGTAGTTTGCAAACTAGATGCTAGAAAAATTCTTAACTATTCTGGGCCACTATATCTAAAATACTGCACATTGGCTCAAATGGGAGAACCATACGCCAACCCCCACTCTTCACCAGAAGAAACAGCTCATGCTTTAAGTGATTGCTTTATCTCTAACATGGCTAAACCACTATGCAAGCAAACTGAAAACCGTCAACCTCCTCTAATCTGTCTGCATCCTACTCGGTCTCACCTTGCAATTCCATTAATACTCACAGTTTTTTCTCCTTTCCACTAGTATCCAACACAACATCAAGAAATCCCTCAAACAAGTGCACTAGCTCCAGATGAAATTACTTGGTGATTTCCTAAAAATAGCAGCCAGCTCAGTTTCATTTCCAGTATTCATTCTCATAAATAGGTCTGTTTGGGAATCACATGTCCCTATTGTATGGGGGAAAAAAAATCTTGCATCATCCCACTTCACAAGGGAGGTAACTCCAATGATATATCCAAATTTAGACCCATTGCCATTCTCCCCTCTCTGTTGAAAATCCTTGAAAATGCATTCATAATCAGTCAATGGCTCGTATAAATGCAGTTAACCTCCTTACCTCCGCCTAACATGGCTTCTGACCAGGGCACAGCACAACCACAGCTCTCCGTAACTTCACCAGCACTGTTTGTAGCCAGAGACAAAGAACTGATTTCTGGATCTCTCAAAGGCCTTTGGTAGAGTTCTCCATAGCTGATAAAACAATTCTCTTCAGTTTACTTATCAAATACCTCTTACAACTGGTTCTCTAGGGACTCCAGTCGGTTAAATCAGTTTCCTACTCGTCAGAACAGGTTCACATTCTTTGTGTTTCACTGTTGCAGTTATCACGCTTGGGTTATCTGCCTGCAGGTAGCCCTCAGTCGGCCCAAAAAACAGAGACTTAGTATTTCTGCGTCGGTTGCTCTCTTCAGGACTGATGTCAGGTCGTTGGGGGTATAAAAGCAGGCAGCTGATGCCATTAAATCAGTCTTTCTTGCCGAGGTGCCTGAAGCAGAAGCAGTTTGCACGAGTACCAGTCAGCTGCTACCTGAGTTTTCATTTCCAAATTGAATCCTCCTGAAGTCTTCTAAAGCCAAGTACCCTGTTGGGGATCCTTTTTCCTTGCTCTAACCGATGTCAGAATTGTCTCGCCTGTGGAAAGCAAATACCACACTGAGATTTCCATTCTTACTGCGTCACCTGTTTAGGCCCAGACTACAATGTTCGTCTTTGGGCCCTTATTGTCGCTAAATACTTTCACTCTCTATCTCCGTATTCCGAAATGGCTTTGGTAAGCCGTCTAACTACTGATCTTTCGAAAAAACGTAAGGATAAAGACAGGGACAGACTGCATAGGTCCAAAACTGCCGATGACACTTCAATTAAGCTAATCACCAGTTCACTGGTACTCAGTGAGGTGCTTTCGCAGCCCCTGATGCCCGCTTCGATGGATTTGCAGGCCGCTACTGAGACCCGTTCGTAGTCTAGTATGCTGCGAGACTCTTCTTTGACTATGGAACCTGTGGATGTCTCTATCTTGGATGGGTCCGGAGCCGCTGTGCAGGCACCGGCTTTTGAGGAAGTTCTTCGCATTACCGATATTCGACTCAAACCACGACTTCTTTCACGTCTTCAGTTCTGTCTGAAAGTAATGAGTTTCTGAGGCCAAGAGTATGAGCTACACCCAACAACCCAAACTCGAGCATCTGCTTCCTTGCCACTTCAAATGCTTAAAATGGCAGAAGACCTGATTATGCTGATTAGGGGAAGCCAGCCTTCCTCTGCTAAGAGAAAGAAACCTGTCCCGAGCAGCTTTAACAGACCAAGAGTCCGACTGTAAGGTTTTTGAATATGAAGACGTGTCTTTATCTGCTTATGAGGATTCAGATGCAGAGGACTCCGTTCTCTCTGCTTCCCCTCCAGAGGATTTTTCTTTTGGGGAAACCCTACATATAAGAGAGCATTTCCACTGGGAATGCCAGGATTATCTTCAGTCCAAAAAAAGACTGAGAATTTTTAGATTTTGCCACAACATAGACCTTTAGCTTTCCCTCCTGTTCTGGATGTTGTGGATGATGTCTTTATGGAATCTAGTTTAACTCCTGATACTTTTTCCCCTGTTCCAAGGAAACCAGAGAGTTGCTACAGAGTCCCTGACTCTCAAATTTATTTTCAAAAATCCTACTGCTAACCCAGAGGTCATTTCCCAGGGGCCTAAAGGTATAAAAGCAACTACAGCTAAGAATCCCACCCCTTCTGACCGGGATTCCTGAGCTTTAGACAGATGGGGGTAAAAACGTATTCACCTCTGCAACTCTCGCCATTAGGGCATTGAATTGCCAGTTTCACATGCTGAAATACCAGCAACATATTATGGAACTTAAGCAAAAATGATCTACCTTTGCAGACTGTATAGAAAATAAAGAATTACAGGAGCTTATGCAGTCTGTAAGCCAAGTCAGCAAGCGTACCTTGCAATGTGGCTTTGATGCCCTAAAAGTATCTTGCAGGGCAGCAGTCACTGGTTCTGTACTGAGAAGGCATGCTTGGCTTAAGGAGCAGACCTTGCCAGACAATGTCAAATCAAAATTACTAGACACTCCTTTGAACAAGGGCAATCTGTTTGGCACCAAAGCAGAAGAGGTTCTAAAAAAGATGGAAGAAAAAGCCAAGTCTCTGCAGACAGTCAAAGATTTCTTGCAAGTGCAGCCTACAAGATGCAGTAGGCATTGCCCCTCGAAACACTGGTCCTTTCCAGCCCCCTTAAGGCCATCTCACACTAGACCCAGGGGAAACAGACCCCCCCCCCCCTGCAGATTACAGTCTCTGGGTATGCAGACGTCTAAGAGATCTAAGCAATGGAGTACCTCCACTTCTAAAACAGGGAGTGCTAGCAATGGAGTACCTCCACTTTTAAAACGGGGAGTGCTAGCCACCCCCTTACAGAAAGAATTCACAATGACTTCTCAACTCCACTCCACACCTCTGCCCAATTGTTCGTGCCCCTAGGAGGAAAACTTGCCCATTGTGCAAAAAACTGGACCTCCATCACCAAAGACCAATGGGTCTCAACATTGTATACCAGGGATACAAATTTTACTTCCACTCACTGCCAACCCAGACTTCCCCCCAAACCAGTGGGCAGAGGCACAAAACCAAGCTCAATCCCTGCTCTCAACGTGTTCCTGCAAACAGATAAGTCAAGGGTTTTATTCCAGACTTTTCCTGGTACCCAGAAAAGAGGGCACTTTGCACCCAATCCTAGATCTTTCCATTCTAAACACCTTCCTGGTGGTACCAAAATTCAAAATGCTCACCCTTCAGCAGCTTCTTCCTATGCTGTCCAAAGATGCCTGGTTAGCCACCCTAGACCTTAAAGAAGCCTATCCGCACATCCCTATCAGGGACTCATGCAGGAAATACCTACGTTTCAGGGCAGGATCTATGCATTATCAGTTCTCTGCACTTCCCCTTGGCTTATCCACTGCTCACCCCTCAGCAGCTTCTTCGTATGCTGTCCAAAGATGCCTGGTTAGCCACCCTAGACCTTAAAGAAGCCTATCCGCACATCCCTATCAGGGACTTGTGCAGGAAATACCTACGTTTCAGGGCAGGATCTATGCATTATCAGTTCTCTGCACTTCCCCTTGGCTTATCCACTGCTCCCAGAGTTTTCACAAAATGCCTGGCTCCAGCCATTGCCTATTGCAGACGGAGAAAGATTCAAATTTACCCTTACATGGACAATTGCCTGATTCAGGCAGACAGTCAGGAAAAGCTGTTGCAGCACCTGACATTTTGTAAAGAACCTTCTAACCTCCTTGGGTTACATTATCAACGAAAAGAAATCAAAACTAGTCCCCAGTCAAAAGATTGTATTCTTAGGATCAAGCTTGGACACAGCATCCCAGATGGCATTCCTTACTCCAGAAAAATAAGCTTATCTAACAGACTACTTCACTCAAATGGCCACCAGAACCCAGCTATCTGCAAGGAAAATCCTGCAGGCCCTAGGGTTCATGGCCTCTTGCATTCTACTAATTCCATATGCCAGACTGCATATGAGGAAACTTCAGTGGTACTTAAAAAGTCTTTGGTGCCAACATTCTCAGGACCTGGAAACTGTCATACCTTGTCTAAGGACGGTTTCTTTGGTGGGGAGCAGCATGCAACCACAACAAGGGACTTCCCTTTACTTAACCTCATGCCGCCCAGACCCTAACCACAGACTATGCCTGGGGGGCACATCTGGACGACAAGTGCAATCAGGACCACTGAAGCCCAAGTCAAATTCATCTGCACATCAACCAAAAAAGAGATGCTGGCTGTTCAGCACGCTCTGACAGCTCTTGGATCTCTACTTTCACCAGGACCCCTGCTAATAAAAACAGACAACATCACAGTTATGTAGTACATCAACAGTCAGAGGGGAATCCACTCTTACCCACTTTACAGGCTAGCCATGGCCCTATGGAACATGGCCTTGGACATGCATATTCACCTGCAAGCTCAATTCCTGCCAGGCAAACACAACTCTTTGGCAGACGACTTAAGCAGAAATCTAGACCCACACGAGTGGCAATTATTAGACCCCAAATAATCTCCAGCTCAGCAAATTCTGCACCAGGACACCTCACAGCAGGGCCTGGAAAGTGGATGCCCCATCCTTCCAGTGGGTAAACCTCTCAATCTATGCATTTCTCCCTCTGTCTCTTCTCAAGAATATTACTCAAGATGAGACGGGACAGACCAAGGGCAAGGCCTGGATTGCCCTGGACCGGCTTTGCCAGCACTGGTACCCACTACTGCTCAGCCTGTCACTGGTGCCACCTTGGCACGTACCCCAGATCCCAACCCTCCTCACTCAGCAGGAGGGACAGATCTTGCATCCACAACTGCAAACCCTGAATCTTGCAGCCTGACTTATTCCTTGAATTCTCCCCCAGTGACAAGCCTAAGCAAGCAGGTGCTAGATGTTATTCTTGAAGCCAGAAGACCCAGTACAAGGAAATCCTATGCTGATAAGTGGAAACTGTATTGTTCCTGGACTCAGTCTAAAGGAGAGGGCACAGTTCTGCCCTACTTACCTGTAATCCTGGATTACCTAGCAGATCTAATCCACAGAGGCCTATCCTTCACCTCCATTAAGATCCATGCCTCTGCCATCTCGGCACATTACAACACTGAGCCACCTCTCTTCTCTCATTCTCTCGTCAAACAGTTCGAGAAGGGCAAACCAAAGGAGAGCCCCCACCCCTGCTTGGGACCTTAACTTGTACTGGAAAAGCTCACGCTGCCCCCCTTTGAGCCTGGAGTGTCAGCAGAGTTAAAATTCCTCTCTTGAAAAATGGCCTTGCTTCTGGCCATCATTTCAGCTAGAAGAGTGTCTTGAGCTACATGCACTTATGGCTGTGGAACCCTTCATTATTTTTTCATGCTGACAGGGTCTCCCTCAGGACTAACCCTTCCTTTATGCCTAAAGTGGTATCCAGTGTGGCTCTCAACCAATCTATCCATTTGCCAACCTTCTTCCCTAATCCGCAAAATAAAGGGGGAAGGATCTGTGCACTCCTTAGACGTACACAGACAGCTCAGATTCTGCCTTGATAGGATTAAGCCCTTCAGGAAATCTGACCACTTACTAGTTTTGCACCAGGGGCAGAGGGCAGGGCCATTTCAAAACGAACAATTTCCAAATGGATAGCACACTGTATCCATTTCTGCTACAAACACCATGGGAAACCAACCCCTCAGGGGGTCAGAACGCATTTTACTAGGGCAGCTTCTACCTGTACAGCATTCCTCAGGGGGGTTCCTACCAGGGACATATTCTGGAAGCTGCTACCTGGAGTTCTGTTCACACCTTCACAAAGCATTACCACCTGCCTCTCTTTTCCAAATCCAGGGCGGATTTTGCAACAGCAGTCCTGCAGAGCATACTAGCCAGCCCCAACTCTTCTTGACTGCCTCCACCTATTCTTCAGCTTTGGAAATCAACCCAAGTGTGATGACTGCAACAGTGAAACATGACGAACATAGTACAATTGTGTACACTTACCATAAATGTAGATGTTTGAGTGTATTCACTGTTGCAGTCCTGGTTTCCCACCCTCCAGCCCCCTTGTCTCTCTCTCCTTTCTATGTCTATTACTCACCCCTTAAAGGGCTATTGATATTTACTTTTTACTGGTGGTGTTTTCCCACCATAACGTAGCTCCCTATTTGGGGGGGCTCCTGACATTTGGGGCAAGAAAAACTGATGTAATGGTGTCTGCTGCCTGTTTTTATACCCCTGATGACCTGAAGTCGGTCCTGAAGCGACAGCAACTGTCACAGAAGTACTCAGTCTCTGGTATTTGGGCCGACCTGAGGGCTACCTGCAGGCAGATAACCCAAGTGTGATGACTGCAACAGTGAATACACTCTAACATCTACATTTATGGTAAGTGTATACAACTGTACTTTCCTCAAGGTTCCATTCTAGGGCCTCTGATTTTCGGCATATTTACTGGCAACCTACACTCCCCTAAATGTCGAGCTTCCCTCCTATAATATGCAGATAACTACACCTTTATTCAGTACTTCAGTAACCCAATTATATTCAGTAACTCCCAGCTTCTACTATGTCTAAAAAAAAAAAAAAAAATCAGTACCAGCCTCTAATAAAACCTTTATAGAAGTCATCCACCATACCAAACTACTAGGCATAACAATTGATGATATAAAATTTGACTTGCATGTGCAACAGGTTACTAAAAACCCTCCTCAAAAATTAGGGACGCTCTGTCATCCGGGTCTGCCCTCTACACTCCAGCTTACTGTATGGCTCCCTAGTATTTCTTAACCTTCAAACTTCCATCCAAACTAAACTAAACCAGTGCTGTAGTAAAATTTACCACTACCTCACCAAACAGAACCCATCACTGCTTAGCCCTAAAACAGTTTGATTGGCTTGAATTGTCAGAGCAACTCTTGCATACAACTACTTCTAGTCCACAGATTAGTATACAAAGCAAAGCCCTACTAGATGTATTGCATACATACACCTCTATTACACCACTTTGATCTGAAAATAAAATGCTTCTCACTGTCTACAGACTACATCTGTCAGCAGGCATCTTTTTCTATTCCAGGTATGTAGCACACTCCTGGAACTCCTTAAACATTCTAGCATCCTTTCCAATTTCAAGACCAATTAAAAAAAAAAAATGACATCTATACCTTTACCTGCACAACTCAACAGTTGAATGACCATTTCCTTACTATAAATATACCTTTCACAGTCTGAATCACTAACTCTTCCAATTCTTAGCTGGTAGTAATGCCTTAACATTAAAAGTAACTCCCACTTTAATGATATCATACTAGTAATGTATGCTGCTCTACCTCTTCATCCTAATATCCAACAGCTACTACTATTTCTTCTCTGTAGTGTCCTTCCATAGCATTCTCATTGGACTAATACTAATCAGCTTCCCCTCAATGTCCTTAAATTTCCCTCCTCAGTTTACTCCCAATTCATCTCATTCTATTTTTCTGTATTGGCAGTAGCATTCCCTTTCTCACCTACATATCAGAAATACAGTCAATATTTTGAATAACTGTATAGTACTTTACTCAACATAGGCTTTTCGCTTCTGCTATGTATCAGCTACTTGCAGTACATACTGTATACTTTATCACAATTTGTACTAGCAGTATTCTGTAAATGCATTTTAATCTGATGTGGGCCTTATCAGTTGTTGTGAAATGTTTTTGAAGTCTTTCTGTCCAATTTGTTGTAAAATATTTAATCTGTTTTGGGGATTTTTCTCCCTGTGTATATAATGACTTGTCAACTATTGTTTAAATGTGTGAGTCTGTTGTGGAGAGTTATTCTTGAGACCTCTACTGAAAATGGGCCATTGCCTCCGTTGTCCTTTCCCAGTTACTCAAGGACAAAAAAAGTCACTTGTCTGAACCTCCAGCCTCAGAAAAGTCAACTAAGATGGTGGTCCGAGACCAAGAAGCATTCCTGGATGATCCATTTATTAGTGGTGGAGGAGTCACTTCTGTGAATTTGGTGAAGGGGGGGCCATCATCCAAGTCTGACTACTAGACCTCTATGACAGACCAGATGCCAGATTATCTGTCTTTGCAGCCCCAGGCCCTCTTCAACAAGAGACAACTATGGAGACAGTCCTGCTAGGGGAGCAGCAAATGTTTATTTTTCTGGCTCGTAAGATGTAGATAGGATCCCAGACATTGATTTGATTTGAGCAGCCTTGGTCTTTACATCATTTATGTAAAGTTGATTTGCTCGCAGTTCATTTCTAGCTATTGCCAAAAGTGTTTTTGTAGTGGTGTCCGCAGAAATGATTGTTCCCTTTGGTGCTTCAGTGTCTAGAAGCCACATAGAAAACTGTTGTATTTTGCTTTGGGTGTTTGGGGTGGGAGGATCAGCATTTTCAGTACAAGTACCATTTTTTTCACTTTTGTTTGCTCGCAGTATTTTCACCGGGTTTTAAAGTATTGGGAGACTGTTCTGCAGTTAAACTGGTTGCTTCTTACCTGGATGAGAAGTTGCTGCTGTCCCTTTCCAATGAATTTCTTAGATTCTTGCACCTTGCATTGCTGCCTGTCTTTCATTTGGCCACCCACACTGCACTGGTCACTTTGGCCTCTTTATCTGTGACATTTATGTAGTGTATGGTCTGATGTCAATTTTCCTTCATTCCTCAAAAGCTTGGTTGGGATCATAACCCAATAATTCATAACCCAGCTACTATCTCATCTGTCATCCGAATGGATATGCCCATGCCAGACTCCAACTTGATCCCCCTCTCCACCCTCTCTCTTAATGCACAACTCCTTAAGATTCTCTCTGCTGCCTTGGACTGTGTATCTTCCGTAGTATTCTCCATAACCCTTTCTGTTCTCTGTCTATGCATTATAGACCACCTAAACTAAAAGAAATAATAGCTATATCTTAACTCGCATAGAATTCTCCTGCCACAAATTACACTCTCTGTATCTGATCACTTCTACCTACCATTATAAGCTAGTTACTATATATTTTAAATGTTTTACTCACTTGAGCTTTTAACGTACTTTGTATTACACACTTTGAAATGTCTAACTTGTTCTGCACAATTATTTGTGTCCCTAGCAACTTGCAATATGTAATTGAAATGTATAAATTTTTGCCCTTTCTTTGTAACCTGCAAGTTGTAAATTCAAATGCAACTGTAATTTGTTTTGGAGCTTTTCTCCCCGGGTCTTCACTGAAAATGAGCTCTTCTGGCCCAGTGGACTTCCCCGGTCATCAAACTTAAATAAATAAAAATTTCCATGCAGACAGGGTCTCCCTGAGAAACTAATCCCTCCTTTATGCCCAAGATGGTATCTAATGTGACTCACAACCAGACCATACATCTACCCACCTTCTTTCCTAACCCTCAAAACAAGGGGGAGAGAATTCTGCACTTGCTAGATGTGCACAGACAGCTCGGATACTATCTGGACCGTACTAACCCCTTCAGGAAAACAGACCAACTTCTTTTCGGCTTTGCCCCAGGGGTAGCCCATTTCCAAGCAAACCATTTCCAAATGGATATCGCACTGTATCCATTTCTGCTACAGATTACATTGGAAACCACCCCCAAGTCTGTTTGTACCCATTCCACTAGGGCAGTCTCCACTTCCACAGCATTCCTCAGAGGTGTTCCCACCAGGGACATCTTGGAAGGTGCCACCTGGACTTCTGTCCGTACCTTTACCAAGCATTACCACCTCCCGCTTTTTTTCTAAGGCTAGGGCAGGCTTTGCCTCAGCAGTTCTGAAGGGCATGCTGACCCATGCCTTGGTCTCTTACTAATCCTACCACCCCTCTCCTCGGTTTTGGGAATCCTTCCACAGGTGATGACTGCAACAGTGAAACACGAAGAACATAGTACAGTTGTGTATGCTTACCATAAATGTAGATGTTTGAGTGTATTCACTGTTGCAGTCCTAGTTTCCCTCCCTCCTCCCCCCTTATATCTTCTTTCCTTAGGAAGACCTAAGCTTCTTACAGTGACTTTTAGCCAACAGGACCACTTTACGATATTTCCTTAGGCTTCTGACTGGGTAGAGCAAGAAAAGCTGATGTATTGGCGTCTGTTGCCTTGCTTTATAGCGCTGATGACCTGACGTCGGTCTGCAAGTGACAGCAGCCGACGCTGAAAAACATTAACTCTGGTATTTGGGCCGGCCGAGGGCTACCACAGCAGGGATAACCCACAGGTGATGACTGCAACAGTGAGTACATTCCAACATCTACATTTATTTTAAGTGTAAACAACTGTACTATTTTTCCCTCCTCAGTCTCTTCCTGCAAGTGCCCACCTTTTGAATGCTCACTCTGCAGACCCTCTTCCACTTGATTTTCCCTCTGGGATTCTTGGCCACCTTGGACATAAAGTATGCCTACTTGCACATCTCCCATAAGGCCAAATTACTGGAGATACCTATGCTTCTGTGTGGCCTCCTCGCATTTTCAGTTCTCTGCCTTGCCCTTCAGACTTTCTGCAGCACCAAGTGTCTTCAACAAGTGCTTGGCACCAGTGCTGACATTCTGCAGATCCCAAGAGATTCAAATTTTCTCTTACCTAGATGACTTTTTCATCCAGGCAGACTGCACAGAATCCCTCCCTCATCCAGGTAGACTGCACAGAATTCCTGCAATACCATTTACAAACAGTAATATCACTCTTGCAAGCACTGGGCTTCCAGATAAATTACCCAAAGTCCACCTTGACCCCCTCTTAGGACCAAATATTCCTGGGATGCAGGATAAAGACAGATGTCATGAGGGCTTTTCTGCCACCTCAAAAGTTGGAAAATTTAAGGCACTACTTGCTCACTGTACTTCGGGCCATGGACTTGACTGCCAGGCAGTACCTCAGACTCCTGGGTTGTATGGCATCGACCATTCTCATGTTGCCATTAGCAAGGCTCCACATGAGAAAGCTACAATGGTACCCAAGGTCTATATGGAGACAGCACTCTCAACGTCTAGAGTACAAAATCCCTTTCCTACCTTACCTCAAAGAAATTCAGTGGTGGTTGAATTAAGTGAACTGCAACCCAGGACTGCCCTTACAGGTTTCCTTGCCAGTGCAGGAGATGTACACTGATGCCTTGGATCTGTGGTGGGAGATGTACACTGATGCCTTGGATCTGTGGTGGGAGTAGCTATGGGTTCCCCAAGAGTCCAGGGCACTTGGCTAGACTCCATCAAACAGGAACATATCAATATCAGAGATGAGAGCAATTCTTTTGGCCCTAAAGGCCTTGCAACACATGCTGAAGCAAGGCCCACTAAAATTGTTCAGACAACACTACAGTTCTGTTGTATGTGAGCAAGCAGGGGGAACAAAATCCTACTTGCTATGCAGGCTAGCTCTCCAAGTGTGGGAGCTTGTTATATAACAGGGAGTCACGCTACAGGCAGTTTATATCCCTTCAAAGCAGAATAATCACGCAGACACCTTAATCAGATCCATGTCATAGTCATACTAATGGATGCTCCACAGGGATATGTTCTTGGACATAGTCCCAAAATGGGGTACACCTCAGATAGATCTGTTTGCCTCTCCTATGAACAGACAACTTCCATGCTTTTGCATCAGGCTGACCAGTCTTCTGGCAAGGGCAGCAGACGCCTTCTCAGTCTCCTGGATGGGGTGATGTTCATTGTGTTCATTGTTGCAGTCATTACACTTTTGTGTTATCCTGCTGGCAGGCTACCCTCAGTCGGCCTGAATTCCAAAGTCCTGGTTCGGCATCGGTTGCTGTCGCCTCTTCCCTGACGTCAGTGCGCCAGGGGTATAAAATATGCAGCTGATGCCATTTTCTTCAGTCTTTCTTGCCGTGCAGTGCCTGAAGCAAAAGCAGTTCGCAAGTGCCAGTCGGCCGACTCCCGAGATTTTCGAAATTGAATTTCAGATCCGAAGTCTTCTATAAAGCTAAGTACCCCATTGGGGAAACTTTTTTCTTGCTCCAGTCCAATTTCAGAAAAAGTTAACAATTGTATTTCTTGTGGGAAGCAAATACCTCATAAGGATTTTCATTCTTACTGTATTCCTTGCCTAGGCCCTGACCACGACGTTGCTAGTTGTTGGTTTTGTGCTAGATTTAACCAACGCACTAAGCGTCGGTACGATTTTGCTTTTCATTACTTTGGCCGAAGGTTTAACTATATAATGCCATCGGAACAACTGACTACCGGAATTCATAAAAAGCGCAAGGAAAAAGAAAAGGACAGGATCCGAGGTCCAAAACAGACGACGAAGCCACTTCTAGGCCAGTCGCCGGTTCTCAGTGAGGCGCTTTCGCAGCCCCTGACACCCGCTACCTCAGAGCCACAGGCCACCTCAGACTCCCACGTGGAGACAACTAGGCATCTGGATACTCAAAGTATTGGGCCTTCGGAAACTAATCCCTCAGATGGGTCCAGAGCCGCTGAGCAGGCATCAGCTTCTGAGAGTGTTTTCAGACCTACACAGCTTTATATCAAGCCAACTTCAGCATCCAAGACAAAGACTAAAACAGTTTTAAAGACGAGGAAACAAGTACAGCATTCTCCAGGACAGAATTCCATGCCTAAGAAACAGATGCTCAGAATGGCCGAAGACCTAATTACTTTGATCAGGGGTTCCCATCCCCCTCCTGATAAGAGGCCTAGGCAAGATGCTGAATAGGTTTCCATTTCCTCTGACTCCTCTTCAGAACAGGGATACTCTATTCCTCCCTATGAGAATTCTGATGCTGAAGAATCTATTCCTTCATCTTCTCCTCCTGAGGATTACTCATTTGGGGAAACCCTGCATACCATGAGGGAGCATTTCCACTGGGAGAGCCAAGATTATTCATATTCTAAGAAAAGGCTCAGAGACTTTCTTCTATTACCTCAGCACAGACCTCTTGCTATTCCACCTGTTCTAGACATTATAGATGATGTATTTTCCGAGTCCGGACTGTCTCCCGACTCTCTACCTCCTGCACCTGTTAAGCCAGACAGATACTACAGGGTTCCAGATTCTCATAAATTTTTATATAAAAACCCTGCTGCTGACCCAGAAACTATTTCTCGGGGTCCTAAAGTGGTCAAGGCTGCTACTGCAAAAAACCCTGTCCCCTCAGATAGAGATTCTAGGGCACCGGACAGATGGGAGAAAAAAGTTTACACTTCTGCTACCTTGGCTGTAAGGGCTTTAAATTGACAGTTTCATATGCTTAAATATCAGCAATACTTAATGTCACTGTTAAAACCGAAAATGTTGACAAATTCAGAATGTTCTGAGAACAAGGAATTGCAGGATTTATTGCATGCAACTGAACAAGTGGGAAAACATACTTTGCAATGTGGTTATGATTCACTGGAGGCCTCTTGTAGGGCCGCTGTAACATGTTCTGTTATTAGAAGGCATGCTTGGTTAAAGGAACAGACTCTGCCTGATCATGTTAAAGCAAAATTATTGGATGCTCCATTACAACATGATACTTTGTTTGGTGTTAAGGCAGAAGAGGTGTTGAAGAAAATGGAGGATAAAGCTAAATCTATGCAGACAGTGAAGGATTTCTTACAGGTACAGCCACCCAGATTTAGCAGAAACTGGCCTTCTAAGAATTGGTCCTTTCCCATGTCAGACAGGTCACAGAGGCAGATACAGACGCCCTAGAGGCAGACAGCAGCCCCAGGGCTCCCAAACAATGGGGTGCTTCTACCTCCAAAAGCAGAGAAGACCAATCACAGCCAAGCAGAGAAGACCAATCACAGCCATATAGGAAACAGTCTCAATCACTTCTCTCTGCCAATGCCAAGCATTTATCTTTTGGCAGCACCCTTAGGGGGAAAGCTAGCACTTTTTTCACAAAATTGGCACACGATCACCCAGGACAAATGGGTCCTAAATATAGTTTCTCAGGGCTACAGGTCCCACTTTCACACCCTTCCAAAGGCAAAATGTATGCCAGACCTGCCACACAATCAATGGGCAGAGGCACAAACAAGTTTCATCTCTCATGGACATGAGGGTTATTCAGCCAGTGCCACAACAAGAGCAGGGACAAGGATTTTACTCGAGACTTTTCTTAGTACCAAGAAAGGACAAAGCATGGAGACCAATTCTGGACCTGTCTATTCTAAATACATTTCTGGACGTTCCGAAATTCAAAATGTTGACTCTGCAACAGCTTCTGCCCATGCTGGGCAAGAAGGCTTGGCTTGTAACTTTGGACCTTAAAGAGGCATACCTGCATGTTCCAATTAGACAATCTTGCAGTAGATACCTCAGATTCATAGCTGGCTCAATGCACTACCAATTCTCTGCACTGCCCTTTGGCTTATCTACTGCACCCAGGGTCTTCACAAAATGCCTGGCACCAGTAATTGCATTTTGCAGACAAAAAGGAATTCAAATATATCCCTACTTGCATGGCTGCCTTATTCAAGCAGAGACCAAAGACATTCTACTAAAGCATCTGGCGTTTGTAAAAAGATTTCTAATTTGCCTAGGGTACACAGTAAACGAAAAGAAATCAAAACTAGTACCCTCTCAAGAGAGAATATTCCTGGGTGCAAGCTTAAATACAACTGCCCAGATGGCTTATCTCACGCCAGACAAAGGCAACTGACTTTTTACTTCGAAAGTATGGCAACAATGCCAACAAAGACCCAGTTATCTGCAAGAAAAATTCTGCAGGCTCTGGGCTGCATGGCCTCCTGCATTCTGCTAATTCCATATGCAAGACTGCATATGAGGAAACTACAATGGTATCTAAAAAGTGTTTGGACTCAATATTGCCACAGCCTGAAAGCATTAATTTCACTCATTCCCTGCCTGCAACAGGAGTTTCGATGGTGGGCACAGGCCTGTCACCACAACTAGGGACAGCCATTCACTTTACCCACAGCCAGGCAAACACTAACAACAGATGATTCAGATTATGCCTGGGGGACCCACATGGCAGGAAAATGTATTCAGGGCACATGGTCCCCAAGCCAAAGGCATCTTCACATCAATCAAAAATAAATGTTAGCTGTACAAAATGCCCTGACAGCCTTCAAGGACCTTCTTCATCCAGGACAGCTGCTGATAAAGACGGAGATTAACCACAGTTATGTGGTACATAAACAAGCAGGGGGGCACACATTCCTACCCCCTCTGCAGACAAGCCATGATTTTGTGGAACACAGCATTGACCTACCAAGTACACCTGCAAGCACAATTCCTGCCAGGAAAAACAAATGCTCTGGCAGACGAACTAAGCAGAAACCTCATGGATCCTCACGAGTGGAAACTAGATCCACAAATCTTCAGCATGAGAACAAGGAAATGGGGGTGCCCAGACATGGATCTTTTTGCCTCCCCTCACAACTGCCAACTTCAGAGATTCTGCACAAGGACTTATCACAAACAAGCATGGAAAGTGGATGCCTTGTCATTCAGCTGGAACAACCTTACAGTATATGCCTTTCCTCCACTGCCTCTCCTCCCCAAGGTGCTCCTAAATGTCAGACAAGAGAAGCCACAAATGATACTAATTGCCCCAGATTGGCCACGCCAACACTGGTACCCAATCCTAAGGCGCTTGTTCCGAGGCCCAGCCTAGACATTGCCTCAGATTCCTCATTTACTGACGCAACAAAACAATCAGATCCTGCACAGCCAACTCGGAACCCTAAATCTAGCTGCATGGTGGATAGTCTTTCCATTCAGAATACACCTCTCTCTAAAGCGGTTATGGATGTTATTTTGGAGGCCAGGAGGCCCAGCACCAGAAAATCTTATGCAGAAAAATGGAAGAGATTCTGTGCTTGGAACCAAGCACAAGGAATTGGCACGCTTGATCCAAATATTCCTCAAATTTTACAATCTGTATTTTCAGTATAGGTATTTTCAGCTTTTTATATATTTTTTGTTTTTGTTTATGCTTATTTTTATTCTAAACACGTTTTAATTGTGGATAAAAGGTCTACTACATTCATTCTTGTTGATACTGAAGCTGGTTTGCTGTTGCACTTTGAGTCCTGTTCTTTTAAGGGCTTAATGCCTTTATTGATTAATCAATGTAATTATTCAATTAGGAGTTACTGAGTTTAGTATTTAGACACTGAGATTTGTTACTTGTAGTAAGATCTGAAGAAGCGTGCTATGTTCTGCACATGAAAGCGCTTATTTTATTTAATAAACACTGTTTTTTTTATTGTTCGTGGTGGTCGTGTTCAGTTTTATATCTATTTTGTTTTCGTTTTGGAACGACCTTTGGACGGCTACTGGATTACTTTATACTCATTTTACAATATCTGAGATGTTGGACAAAGGACTATCCTTCTCATCAATTAAGATCCATGCCTCTGCCATTTCAGCTCATTACAATACAGACCCACCTATTTTTTCACATCCATTGCTTAGGCAGTTCCTCAGGGGGGCAAAAACATAAGACCTCCAAGGAGAGCACCAATACCTGCATGGGATCTCAATTTTGTCTTGGAAAAACTCCCACAGCTTCCTTTCGAGACAGCCAATACAGCTGAGATAAAATTCTTATCATGGAAAACAGCTCTGCTCCTAGCAATAACTTCAGCAAGAAGAGTCTGAGTTGCAAGCATTAATGACTGTGGAACCTTTTATTATCTTCCATCCGGACAGAGTTTCTCCAAGGATAAACCCAACATTTATGCCTAAGGTAGTGTCCAGTGTGGCTCTTAACCAAACCATTCATTTGCCTACTTTTTTCCCAAACCCACAGAATAAAGGGGAGAGACTTCTGCATTCTTTGGACATACACAGACAGCTACGCTTCTACTTGGACAAAACTAAAGCTTTCAGAAAGACTGAGCAACTTTTAGTAGCATATGGTGCAGGATCACAAGGAAAGGCTAGTTCCAAATGGATAGGATACTGCATTTGTTTCTGCTATTCACACCATGGCAAGTCAGTGCCTAAGGGCATTAGACCGCATTCTACCAGGGCAGCAGCCACCTCAGCAGCCTTCCTCAGAGGAGTACCAGCCAAGGATATTTTGGAGGCTGCAACTTGGACTTCAGTGCACACTTTTACTAAGCACTACCACTTACCTCTTTACTCCATATCCAGAGCAGGCTTTGCCACTGCAGTTCTGCAGGGCCTTATAGCCACTCCTAATTCTATTTAGATCCAGCCGCCCAATCTCAGCTTTGGGATTCAACCCAAGTGTAATGACTGCAACAGTGAAACACCATGAACATAGTACAGTTGTGTACCTACCATAAATGTAGATATTAGAGTGTATTCACTGTTGCAGTCCAGGTTACCCACCCACCATTCCCCTTTCTTTGCTGGGACTTATCTGTACTTCTCTATCCTATACAACCTATGTGGTGTATTTGCTTGTAGATGAAGGTATTGTTTATTTTAGTGCATGCTTTTATAAGCAATGTTTTTTTAGCCTACCCTTTTGGGGGCACCTGACATCTGGGGCAAGAACAACTGAAGAAAATGGCGTCGGCTGCATCTTTTGTACCCCTGGCGCACTGACGTCGGGGAAGAGGCGACAGCAACTGACGCCGGACCAGGACTTTGGAATTCAGGCCGACTGCGGGTAGCCTGCCAGCAGGATAACCCAAGTGCAATGACTGCAACAGTGAATACACTCTTAACATCTACATTTATGGTAGGTACACAACTGTACTTTTCTGTGTGCATTTCCCTCCTTCCCACTACTAAAGCAAGTCCTACTGAAAATCCAGCAGGACAAACCAAAATTCTTGTTGGTGACTCCCTTTTGGCCAAGACAGCACTGAATGTTCTTTGTTTCTCACTGCTGTAGTCTTCACTATTGAGTTATCCATGCTGTGGTAGCCCTCAGTCAGTCCGAATACCAGAGTCAAGGTTTTGTGTGCTGGCTGCTGTCACTTACTTGGTGACATCATGTCGTTCAAACTATAAAGGAGAGCAGGCAATGCCATTACCATAGTCTTTCTTGCCATGGAGCTCGTAGCAGAAGCAATTCACAACAGTGCCGGTTGGCTGTTTCCAGGTTTCGAACTTCAGCTGAAAATATCTAAAGCTAAGTACCCCGTTGGGAATCTGGGAATCCTTTCTTTTTCTTGCCCTAACTGATGTCCAAAAAAGTCAATAACTGTCTCGCCTGTGGAAAGCAAGTACCATACCGAGACTTCCATTCTTATTGCGTCACTTGCTTAGGCCCAGATCATGACGTACCCTGCTGTCGGTTCTGTGCCCTCTTATCTAGAACTATTCATTGTAGAGCTCTGTTTGTAGCCAGTTATTTCTGTCTTCCGTTTCCAGTTACTGATGTGGCATCAGTCAGTCAGCAAACTGCAGATCTTCTGAAAAAAATGTAAAGATAAGGATCCATTGATGTCCAAAAAAGTCAATAACTGTCTCGCCTGTGGAAAGCAAGTACCATACCGAGACTTCCATTCTTATTGCGTCACTTGCTTAGGCCCAGATCATGACGTACCCTGCTGTCGGTTCTGTGCCCTCTTATCTAGAACTATTCATTGTAGAGCTCTGTTTGTAGCCAGTTATTTCTGTCTTCCGTTTCCAGTTACTGATGTGGCATCAGTCAGTCAGCAAACTGCAGATCTTCTGAAAAAAATGTAAAGATAAGGATAGACGCAAACCGCATAAGGCCAAGCCTTTAGACACCACTGCTAAATGGGTAGTCAGTTCTTCGTAATTCAGTGAGGCGCTTTCGCAGCCCCTGATGCTCAACTCTGTTTACTTCACAGGCCTCTACCGAGACCCTTTCGGAGTCCTGTTTGCATAGTCTAATGAGCCTTTGGCTGTCTCGCCCTCGGTTGGATCTGGAGCCGCTAAGCAGGCACCGACTTCCGATGATACCGCTCACATTTCGGATTTCACTTCAAGGCGTTCGCCCTCTCTTCTGACTAACACACCGGCACCGAGGGATACCCTTCAGGCCAGACTTAGACCCACTCCTAAGAAAACAGCAAAAAGTCTCCATTCCACTACTCCTCCCCTTCCTCAAACTAGAGTGCTTAAAATGTCAGAGGATCTCATCACTTTCATTCGTGGTAATCAGGCTACTCCAGCCAAAAGGAGAAGGGAGCCATGTCTTTCGTGTTTCACTTTTGCGTTCATCACACTTGGGTTATCTGCCTGCAGGTAGTCCTCAGTCGGCCCGAATACCAGAGTCTTGGGATTTCTGCATCGGATGCCTTTGCCTCTTCCATGACGTCAGGTCGTCAGGGGTATAAAACATGCAGCCGACGCAATTACATCAGTCTTTCTTGCCGTGGGAAGCCCGAAGCAGAAGCAGGTCACAAGTGCTGGTTGACCACTACCTGAAATTTTTGTTTTTCAAGTTTAAAACCTGAAGGCTTCTAAAACTAAGTACCGTGTTGGGGATCCTTTTTTCTTGCTCTACCCGATATCTGAAAAAGTTAACAATTGTCTTTCCTGTGGAAAGCAAATACCTCACAGAGATTTTCATTCTTACTGCGTCCATCTGTTTAGGCCCAAACCATGACGTCCCTTGCTGTCAGTTTTGTGGCTTGTTTAATGCCCGAACTATTTGTCGTCGGGCTGTCTTTGTCACTAAATTCTTTCACTCTTATTTTCCGTATTCCAAAATGGCTTCGATAAGCCATCTGACTAGCAGTCTTCTGAAAAAAGTAAGGATAAAAGACGGACAGACCTCATAGGTCCAAAACTGCTGACGACGCTTCTGTTAAGCTAGTCGCCAGTCCACCGGTACTCAGTGAGGTGCCTTTGTAGCCCCTGATACCTGATTCTACAGATTCGCAGCCTCTGCGGCGGCCCATTCGGAGTCCGATATGCCGTGAGATGCTTCTTCTACTATGGAACCTGCAGATGTCTCTACCTTGGGTGGGTCCGGAGCCGCTGTGCAGGCACCGGCTTCTGAGTGTGTATTCCGACCTACCGATGTTCATATTAAACCGACTACTTTGTTTTTGGCTAAAACTACTGAGTTTCTCAGGCCCAGAGTTTGCACTAAGCCTAGAAAACCGACGACCAAAGCACATGCTCAAACTCCCATGCCACAAAAACAAATGCTTAGAATGGCTGAAGACCTTATTACTCTAATTAGGGGAAGCCAGCCTTCCCCCACTAAGACAAAGAAAGAATTTCCTTCTGATTCTACAGACCAGGAGTCCAATGACTCTGATCCTTTTGATTACCAGGACAAACCCTTATCTACCCATAAGGATTCAGATACAGATTATTCCATTCCCTCTGCCTCCCCTCCATAGGATTTTTCTTTTGGTGAAACCTTGCATACCTTGAGAGAGCGTCCGCTGGGATTGCTAGGACTATCCTCAGTCCAAAAAGAGACGCAGAGAATTTTTAGATTTGCCTCCGCACAGGCCTCTAGCTATACCCCCTGTTCTGGTTATTGTAGATGATGCCTTCATGGAATCCAGTCTTACTCCTAACATTTATCTCCAGCCCCTAGAAAACCTAACGGGTACTACAGAGTACTTGACTCTCACAAATTTCTCTAAGAATCCTACTGTGGATCCAGAGACCATTTCCCAGGGACCTAAAGGCATTAAGGCTACTACGGCAAAAAACCCTACCCCTTCAGACAGTGATTCTAGAGCTTTAGACAGATGGGGTAGGACTGTATATACCTCTGCAACTCTTGCCATCAGGGCTTTGAATTGCCAGTTTCACATGTTGGAAGCACCAGCAACATCTTATGGAACTAATTAAACAAAAAATGATGTTACTTCCAGATTGTGCAGAAAATAAAGATTTATAAGCATTAATGCATTCTGCACGCCAAGTTAGTAAACATACTTTGCAGTGTGGGTTTGATGCCTTAGAAGCATCTTGCAAGCCTACTGTCACTGGGTCTGTACTGAGAAGGCATGCTTGGCTGAAGGAACAAATCTTGCCAGACCATGTCAAAGCAAAATTACTAGATGCTCCATTAAATTGATTGTTTGGCACAAAAGCAGACGAAGTTCTTAACAAGATGGAGGAAAAAGCTAAATCTATACAAACTGTCAAAGATTTCTTACAGGTGCAGCCACCTAGATTCAGTAGGCATTGGCCTTCTAAAAACTGGTCCTTTCCAACCCTCCCAGGCTTTCTGTCCAAACCCAGAGGAAACAGACCACCAAGACTACAGTCTCAGGGTATGCAGAGATCTAAACAATGGAGTGCTCCCACCTCAAAAACAGGGAGTGGTAAGCTACCCCCTTATGGAAAATGTTCACAATAACTTTTCAATCAACCTTCGCAGCCATGCCCAAGTACTTGAACCCCTAGGAAGAAAACTCGCCCTGCATGCAAAAAAACTGGATGTCCATTACTCAGGACCATTGGGTTCTAAACATTGTATCCCAGGGATACAGATTCTACTTCCATTCACTGCCAACCCCAAGCAGGTTGCCAGACCTTCCTCCAAACCAGTGGGCAGAGGCTCAAAAGCAAATACATTCCCTTCTCAAATTCAGGGCTATTCAACCTGTCCCAGCAGAACAAAGGGGACAGGGTTTCTACTCCAGACTGTTCCTGGTGCCCAGAAAAGAGAGCTGTTGGCACCCTATCCTGGATTTGTCAATTCTCAACACCTTTCTGGTGGTCCCAAAATTCAGAATGCTTACACTGCAACAGCTTCTTCCTATGCTAGCCAGGGATGCCTGGTTAATCACCCTAGACTTAAAATAAGGTTATCTGCGCATCCCCATAAGGGAGTCTTGCAGGAAATATCTACGTTTCAGGGCATGCTCTATGCACTCTCAGTTCTCTGCACTTCCCTTTGGCTTATCTACTGCGCCCAGAGTATTCACAAAGTGCTTGGCTCCAGCCATTGCATACTGCAGCAAATAAATATTCAAATTTACCCATATTTGGACGATTGCCTGATTCAGGCGGACAGTCAGGAATTGCTACTTCAGCAAGCTGGCATTTGTAAAAACACTACTAACTTCACTGGGGTACACCATCAACGAAAAGAAATCGCAACTGGTGCAAAGTCAAAAAATTGTATTCCTGGGAGCAAGCTTGAATACATAATCTCAGATGGCATTCCTCACTCCAGAAAAGCAGGTCTATTTGACAAACTACTTCAAACTAATGGCCACCAAAACCCAGCTATCTGCAAGGAAAATACTGCAAGCTCTAGGGTTCATGGCCTCATGCATTCTGCTAATTCCATATGCAAGACTGCATATGAGGAAACTTCAGTAGTACTTGAAAAATCTCTGGTGTCAACATTCTCAGGACCTGGAAACAGTGATTTCCTATCATATCTTGTCTAAGGGCAGAGTTTCTTTGGTGGGCAGAGGCATGCAACCACAACAAGGGACTTCCTTTCACTCAACCTCTCGCCTCCCAAACCCTGACAAAAGATGCATCAGACTATGCATGGGTGGGGGGGCTCACATGGCAGCCAAGTGCATTCAAGGCAAATGGAGCCAAGGACAAATTCCCCTGCATATCAATCTAAAAGAAATGTTAGCTGTACAGAATGCTCTGACAGCCTTCATATACCTTATCCTGCCAGGACAGCTCCTGATAAAGACAGACAACACCACAGTTATGTGGTACATAAGTAGGGGGGAACTCATTCCTACCCAATCTGCAGGTTAGCCATGGCCCTATGGAACACAGCCTTGAGCAACCAAGTGTACCTACAAGCTCAATTCTTGCCAGGCAAACAAAATTCACTAGTGGACGACTTGAGCAGAAATCTACTGGACCCACAGGAGTGGAAACTGGAACCCAACTCATTCAAACTTCTAATCCAGAGGTGGGGGACACCGGAGGTGGACCTCTTTGCCTCCCCCCCCAAAACCACCAATTGAATGAGTTTTGCACCAAGAACCCTCACAGCAGAGCTTGGAAGGTGGATGTCCTGTCCTTTACATGGGAAAACCTCTCAATTTATGCCTTTCCTCCTGTGCCCCTCCTCTTAAAAGTACTACTCGAGATCAAACAGGACTGGCCAAGGACAATCCTTATTGCCCCAGACTGGCCACGCCAGCACTGGTACCCTCTCCTACGCAGTCGGACAGCAGTGCCTCCCTGCCACCTACATCAGATCCCCACCCTGCTGTCCCAGCAGGAGGGACAGATTTTGCACCTACAGCTGCAAACCCTAAACCTTGTAGCCTGGCTTATCCCCTGAGTACACCACCAGCAACCCTCAGCAAACAGGTGCTGGACATCATCCTTGAGGCCAGAAGGCCTAGTACTAGGAAATCCTATGCTGAAAAGTGGAAAAGGTATTGTTCTTGGAGTCGGTCTCAAGGAAAGGACACAGCTGTGCCCACCTTGCCTCAAATCCTTGATTAACTAGCAGAGCTGTTCCACAGAGACCTATCCTTCTCATCCATCAAGATTCATGCTTCTGCCATCTTAGCTCATTATAATACTGAGCCACCTCTGTTTTCTCACCCTCTCATCAAACAGCTCCTTAGAGGAGCTAACAATTTAAGGCCCCCTTGGACAGCTCCTACCCCAGCCTGGGACCTTAACTTTGTACTCGAGTAGCTCATGCTTCCCCCTTTTGAACATGCTGCTTCAGCAGAGTTAAAATTTCTCTCTTGAAAAACAATCTTACTCCTAGCCATCACTTCGGCAAGAAGTGTTTGAGTTACAGGGACTAATGAATGTGGAACACTTCATTATTTTCCATGTTGACAGGGTTTCCCTTGGGACTAACCCATCCTTTATGCCCAAGGTGGTATCCATTGTGGCTTTAAACCAATCCATCCATCTGCCAACCTTTTTCCCTAATCCCCAGAATAAAGGGGAAAGGATCCTGCACTCTTTGGACGTGCACAGGCAGCTCAGGTTCTAAACTGACAGGACTAAACCTTTCAGGAAAATCTGACCAGCTGCTAGTCAGCTTTGCTACAGGGGCAGAGGGCATAGCCATTTCAAAGCAAACCATTTCCAAATGGATAGCACACTGCATCCATTTCTGCTACAAGCACCATGGAAAACCTACCCCACAGGGGATCAGAACTCATTCCACTCGGGCTACCTCAACCTCTAGAGCATTTTTCAGGGGAGTCCCTACCAGGGACATCCTGGAAGCTGCAACCTGGAGTTCTGTACATACCTTCAACAAGCACTACCACACCAAGCACTACCACTTACCTATTTTTTCTAAATCCAAAGCTGGATTTGCTACAGCAGTCTTACAAGGCCTGCTAGTCAGTCCTAACACTTCTTGACTGCCTCCACCCTTCCTCAGCTTTGGGAATCAACCCAAGTGTGATGACTGCAACAGTGAAACACGAAGAACATAGTACAGTTGTGTACACTTACCATAAATGTAGATGTTCGAGTGTATTCACTGTTTCAGTCCTGGTTTCCCTCCCTCCAGCCCCCTGGCTTTCTCTATCCTTTCTAACTATCCTCTTTATGGCCATCTTTTATGGCAGGGGTATTTACTTTTTTTACTGGAGGTGTTTCACACCATTTAATAGCTTCCTATTTTGGGGGCTCCTGACATTTGCGGCAAGAAAAACTGATGTAATGGCGTCTGCTGCATGTTTTATACCCCTGACAACCTGACGTCATGGAAGAGGCGACAGCATCCGATGCAGAAATCCCAATACTCTGGTATTCGGGCCGACTGAGGGCTACCTGCAGGCAGATAACCCAAGTGTGATGACTGCAACAGTGAATACACTCTCTACATTTATGGTAAGTGTACACAACTGTACTTTCTCCAGACATCCAATCGGATTTAGACTCCAAGGGATCTGACTCCTCTCTTTGAAGAGGAAGATCCTCTTACTGCCTATGAAGTCTCAGATGCAGCGGAATCTATTCCTTCTGCATCACCTCCGGAGGACTTTTACTTTGGGGAAACCCTCCACACCCACAGGGAACACCTTCCAATGGGAAACCCTCCACACCCACAGGGAACACCTTCCAATGGGAATCAACGGATTTCCCTTAATCCAAGAACAGACTGAGTTTCTGGACCTACTCTAGCATAAGCCTCTGGCCATCCCACCCATCTTGGAGGTGGTAGATTATGTTTACCAAGAATCCACCCTTACCCCTGACACCCTTCCACCTGCCCTCAGAAAACCTGACTGGTACTACAGGGTACCTCATTCGCATAAATTCATCTACAGAAGTCCTCTAGCAGATCCAGAGGCGATTGCTCGGGGACCTAAGGAAGTTAAGGCTACCTCTGCTAAGAATCCTACTCCCTCAGACAAAGAATCCAGGGCCCTAGACAGATGGGATAAAAAACTATATACCTCTGCAACTTTAACTATAAGGGCTGTCAGCTGTCAGTTCCATATGTTAAAATATCAACAGCACACTTTGGAACTTTTGAAACAGAAAATTTCTGCTTTACCAGATTTTGCCAATAATAATAGAGATAGCAGAATTACTGCACTCAGGTGGCAAAGCACTCCTTGCACTGTGGATTTGACAACCTAGAAGCTTCTAGCAGGGCAGCAATGACAGTATCTGTTATCAGAAGACATGCGTGGGTGAAGGAACAACCTCTCCCTGATCATGTCATAGCTATAGTCATGGATTCACCTCTTGACAAAGACTGCTTGTTTGGACAGAAAACTGAAGAGGTGCTTAAAAAGATGGAAGACTAAGCATAATTGATGCAGACTGTTAGATTTCTTAAGTACAACCTCCTAGGTTCAGCAGAAATTTTCCCTGTAAACACTGGTCCTTTCCTGTAACAAACAGGCAGGCACAAGGCAGAACCTCTAGGGACAGACCCGCCAGGGCTCAAACTCGGGGCCAGCAAAGAACTAAACAGTGTACCCCCTCTAAATAAAGCAGGGATTTCAAAAACAACCGTGTATGCTAAAAACTATCAGTGACTACTTTTCCCATCTCTGCTTGCCTCCACCACACCAAAAGCTAGGAGGAAGGTTATCTCTTTGCAGAGAAAATTGTAACTTTATAACAAAAGATCAGTAGGTCTTAAAAATCATTGCTCAGAGGTACAAATTCAATTTCCGAGAATTACCACCTCCAAAAGGGTACCCAGACATACCTCCAAACCAGTGGGCAGAAGCACTAAAACAAGTGCAAAACCTAATAGCCCTAGGGGCAGTAGAACCTGTGCCTCCAGAACTAGTTGTAAAAGGATTCTGTTCCAGACTATTCCTTGTTCCCAGGAAATAGGGAACTTGGCATCCCATCGTGGACCTATCCTTTCTCAGTACTTTCCTGTTAATCCCAAAATTCAAAATGCTTACCTTACAACAGCTTCTACTAATGCTGCCATATAAAGCTTGGATGGTCACCTTAGACCTGAAAGATGCTTACCTGCACATCCCAATAAGGGAATCATGCAGAAAATTCCAGCGCTTCAGAGCAGGATCATTACACTTTCATTTCCCTGCTTTGCCATTTGGCTTATCTACTGCTCCCAGGGTATTCACCAGATGTCTAGCTCCTGCCATTGCCTTTTGCAGGCAAAACAGTGTACATATTTACCCTTACCTGGACCACTGTTTCATCCAGGTAGACTGCAAGGAACTACTCCTGCAGCACCTGTCATTTGTAAAAACCTTACTCATCTCCTAGGAGTTTACTATCAACGAAAGGAAATTAAAGCAGACACCTACCAGGAAAATTATATTTCTGGGAGCCTTACTGGACACGGAACAGCAAGTGGCCTTTCTGTCCCCAGAAAAACAATGTTTTTTACCAGAATACTTTTCCTACTCTGGCCTCCCAAACCCAGCTTTCTACCAGGAAATTCCTGCAAGCTCTAGGGTACATGGCCTCATGCATCCTCCTGGTACCTCTGGCCAGACTGCCCATGAGGAAAATTCAGTGGTACCTAAAGAACCTATGGTTTCAATACTCTCAACCTCTGGACACCTCCCTGCCTGTGATCCATTGCATAAGATCGGAGTTCTTCTGGTGGGCCCAGGCCTGTGCTCTGAACAAGGGACTTCATTCACCCTCCATCCATCAGACCAGACCTTAACTGCAGATGCTTTGAACATAGCCTGGGGCGCCCACCTAGAAGGCAGATGCACCCAAGGTCTCTGGACGCTCAAATACTACCCTTGCACATCAACCAAAAGGAAATAATGGTGCAAAACTCTCTGGCATCCTTCAAACCCTACCTCAAACCAGGGGTTCTTCTCATAAAACAGACTCAGTCTTACCCCCTGCGCAGACTAGCCATGAGCCTGTGGCTAACAGCCTCATCCATGGAACTACATCTTATAGCCCAGTACCTACCGAGCATCAACACCACCCTAACAGACCACTTAAGCAAAAACCTGATGGACCCACATGAATGCAAAAAAATGTCTCTGTGGATTTGCCAAATTACCCACACATGGGGGGAACCCCCAGGTGGACCTCTTTGCCTCTCATTTTTGTCACCAAGTACAGAAATTCTACACCAGGGAGTACAGTCATCTGGCCTGGAAGGTCGATGCGCTGATCTTCCCTTGGAATACCCTCTTTGTGTATGCATTCCAACCTCTTTCTCTCATTCCAAAAGTATTAGCCAAGATAAGGGAGGAAAAAACAAAAGCAATATTCATTGTTCCAGACAGCATTAGTACCCACTGCTGTGCAGCCTATCTCTCCAGCCACCCTGGCAGCTACCCCTGATACCTCACCTGCTATCCCTGGGGGGGGGGGGGGCGCAATGCTGCACCCAGACCTTCAGACAATCAAGCTCTCAGCATAGCTTATTCTACTATAACCAACAAGGAATCTATGCTAAGCAAGCAAGTCCTTGACATCTTCACAGAAGCCAGAAGGCCCAACAGCAGAAAATCTTATGCTGGAAAATGGAAAAGATTCTGCTCCTGGAGCCAGTCCAAGGGGGCAGACATTCATCTTCCCTCCATTTCTCTTATTCTAGATTATCTGGCTGAGCTTCTTAAGGTTCTCTCCTTCTCCCTCCATAAAGATCCATCCTACTCCTCCGTAAAGATCCGTGACTCTGCCATCTTGGCACACTTTGATACAGACCAGTCATTGTTCTCCCACCGTCTTATCAAACAATTCCTTATAGGAGCCTCTAATATCAGACCTCCCAGAAGACCCCCCTCCCCAGCCTGAGATCTGAATTGTGTTGTAGAAAAGCTTACTCTGCTCCCCTTTAAGCCTGCGGCATCCTCAGAATTAAAGTACCTCGCTTGGAAGACTGCCTTTCTTCTGGCTATCACTTCAGCCAGGAGAGTGTCAGAGCTTCAAGCTTTAATGGTCGTTGAGCCATTTATCTTCCATGTAGACGGGGTCTCCCTGAGAACCAACCCCTCCTTCATGCCAAAGGTGGTTTCAGATGTTACCCTCAACCAGGCCATCCACCTGCCCACCTTCTTCCCTAACCCTTAGAGCAAGGGGGAAAGGATACTGCATTCTTTGGATGAGCAAGGGGGAAAGGATACTGCATTCTTTGGATGTGCACAGGCAACTCAGATTTTATTTGGATTGTACAAAGACATTCAGGAAAACCGACCAGCTCTTGGTCAGCTTTAAAACAGCGGCACAGGGGAAACCAATATCCAGACAGTCCATTTCCAAATGGATAGCACTCTGCATCCAATTTTGCTACTCCTTGCATGGAAAACCACCCCCTAGGACCATCAGAACCCATTTCACTAGGGCAACCTCTACTTCCACAGCATTCCTTGGAGGTGTACCCACCAAGGACATCCTGAAAGCTGGCACATCGACTTCAGTTCACACCTTCACCAAGTATTACCATCTGAATCTATTCTCAAAAGCTAGGGCTTGGTTTGCCCCTGCAGTTCTGCAGGGCATGCTGCCCCAATCTTAAGTTTCTATCAGCCTTCCACCCTTCTCCTCAGCTTTGGGAATCTTCCCAATGGTGAAGACTGGAGCAGTGAGAAATGAAGAACATAGTACAGTTGTGTACACTTACCATAAATGTAGATGTACTGCTGCATCCATGCTTTCCCTCCCTCTTTCCCTCTGATATCTGCTGTCTTTAGAGAGACTTATTTTTGTGGGGGTCTCTTACCCCAGGACGACTAATAATTATTAAAATTGGACTTCTTTGGTTGGTTAAGGCAAGAAAAACTGAGGTTATGGCACTGCCTGCTCTCCTTTATAGCTCGGATGACTTGACATCACCAAGCAAGCAACAGCAGTTGACGCACAAAACCTTGACTCTGGTATTCGGACCGACCTGAGGGCTACCACAGCATGGATAACCCAATGGTGAAGACTGCAGCAGTGAGAACACTCTAACATCTACATTTATGGTAAGTGTAAACAACTGTACTTTCCCCTTCCTTCTGCATTTAGCCAGGGGCAGTCATCACAAGTTACCTCAGAGTGGACCTTCTCACACAGACGAAGGATCTGTAATCCACCACTACCTGCAGTCTCTGAAACTTACCCTGTGGGTGATAGAATTCTGATCCCTTATAGACTCCTCCACAATGAGAATGTTCTCACAGTCCTGCAGGTGGCCAGGAAACCTAACACTAGGAGGTCTTATAAGTCTAAATGGAACATGTTCTCCATATGGTGTCTACAAAGACAGTTGGACCCTTTCCAGGGTAATGTCTCTTTGGTACTGTCATACCTGTGTGAACTCTTGCAGACAGGGTTTGTGTACTCCTCTGTTAAAGCCCACCTTGCTGCTATTTCACAACACCAGATCTGTCAGAAAATCAAACCAATTGATGTTTATCGTGTTTCACTGTTGCAGTCATTACAGTTGGGTTATCCTGCTGGCAGGCTACCCGCAGTCGGCCTGAGTTCCAAAGTCTAGGTCTGGCGTCGGTTGCTGTCACCTCCTCCCTGACGTCAATGCGCCAGGGGTATAAAAGATGCAGCCGACGCCATTTTCTTCAGTCTTTCTTGCCGCGCGGTGCCCGAAGCAAAAGCAGTTCACAAGTGCCGGTCGGCCGACTCCTGAGATTTTCAAATTCGAATTTCAGATCCGAAGTCTTCATTAAAGCTAAGTACCCTGTTGGGGAAACTTCTTTTTTCTTGCTCCAGACCGATGTCAGAAAAAGTTAATAATTATATTTATTGTGGGAAGCAAATTCCTCCTACGGATTTTCATTCTTACTGTATTCCTTGCCTAGGCCCTGACCACGACATTGCTAGTTGTCGGTTTTGTGCTAGATTTAACCAACGCACTATTAAGCGTCGGTACGATTTTGCATTTCATTATTTTGGCAGAAGATTTAACTATATAATGCCGTCTGAGCAACCGACTACTGAAGTTCATAAAAAGCACCAAGAAAAGGACAGGCACCCGAGGTCCAAAACCGATGAGGCTTCTGTTAGGCCTGTCGCCAGTTCTCAGTGAGGCGGTTTCGCAGCCCATGACGCCCACTACCTCAGAGCCACAGGCAGCTTCCGACTCCCACTTGGAGCCGACTAGGCCGCTGGAAACTCAAGGTATTGGACACTCGGAAACTATTCCCTCAGATGGGTCCAGAGCCGCTGAGCAGGCATCGGCTTCTGAGGGTGTTTTCAGGCCTACACAGTTCTATGTAAAACCGACTTCAGCTTCAAAGGCAGACTAAAGCAGCTCTAAAGACAAAGAAACAAGTACAGCATTCTCCTGGACAGGCCTCCATGCCTAAAAAAACAGATGCTTAAAATGGCCGAAGACCTAATTACTTTGATCAGGGGTTCCCATCCCCTTCCTGATAAGAGGCCTAGGCAGGAGATAGAATATGCATCTTCAGATCAGGTTTTTATTTCCTCTGATTCCTCTTCTGACCAGGAATATTCTCTTCCTCCCTATGAGGATTCAGATGCTGAAGAATCTATTCCTTCAGCCTCTCCTCCTGAGGATTATTCTTTTGGGGAAACCCTGCATACTGTGAGGGAGCATTTCCACTGGGCGAGCCAAGATTACTCAGAATCCAAGAAAAGGCTCGGAGACTTCCTTTTCTTACCTCAGCACAGGCCCCTTGCTATTCCTCCTGCTTTAGACTTTGTAGATTATGTATTTTCAAAGTCCGGACTGTCTCCTGACTCTTTGCCAGCAGCTCCTGTTAAGCCAGACAAATACTGCAGGATTTCTAATTCACATAAATTTCTTTATAAAATCCCTGCTGCAGGCCCAGAAACTATCTCTCGGGGTCCCAAAGGGGTCAAGGCGTCCACTGCAAAAAACCCTATACCCTCTGATAGGGATTCAAGGGCCCTGGACAGATGGGGGGGGGGAGATTTATACTTCTGCTACCTTGGCTGTAAGAGCTTTAAATTGCCAATTTCATATGCTTAAATATCAGCAATATCTAATGTCACTACTTAAACAAAAAATGTTGACAAATTCAGAATGTGCAGAAAACAAAGAAATGCAGGATGTATTGCATGCTGCTGAACAAGTAGGAAAGCATACTTTGCAATGAGGTTTTGATTCTCTAGAGGCCTCTTGCAGGGCCGCTGTTACAAGTACTGTCATTAGGAGACATGCTTGGTTAAAAGAACAGAATCTGCCTGATCATGTTAAAGCAAAATTATTAGATTCTCCATTACAACACGATACCTTGTTTGGTGTTAAAGCAGAAGAGGTTTTGAAGAAAATGGAGGACAAAGCTAAATCTATGCAAACAGTCAAGGATTTCTTACAGGTACACCCCCTCCCAGATTTAGCAGGAACTGGCCTGCAAAGAATTGGTCCTTTCCAGTGTCAGGCCACAAAGAGGTAGATACAGACTCCTCAGAGGCAGATCACAGCCCCAAGGCTCATACAGGCCTAAGCAATGGGGTGCTTCAACCTCCAAAAGCGGAGAAGAAAAATCACAGCCATACAGGAAACAGTCTCAATGACTTTCCCCTGCCAGCACCAAGCACTCTTCTGGCAGCTCCCTTGGGGAGAAAACTAGCACTTTTTGCTCAAAATTGGCACATGATCACTCAGGACAAATGGGTCTTAAAACATCGTATCCCAGGGCTACAGGTTCCATTTTCACAACCTGCCAAGGCCAAATGGTATGCCAGACCTGCCACGCAATCAATGGGCAGAGGCACAAAAACAAGATGTTCATCGTGCATACAGCTGCAGTAATCACAGATGGGTTTTCAGCCGTCAGGCGGTCCCTCGGTCGGCCGAATTCCAAAATCTTGGTCCGGCGTCGGTTGTTGCCGCTTACTCTTCTGACGTCAGGAAGGCCAGAGTATATAAGACACAGCCGACGCCATGTTCTTCAGTCTTTTTTGCCGTGCGGTGCCCGAAGCAGAAGCACTTCGCAAGTGCCGGTCGGCCAGCTCCTTAATTTACGAAAATATTTGGAACCGAAGTCTTCATTAAAGCTAAGTACCCCGTTGGGGAATCTTTTCTTGCCTCAGACCGATGTCAGAAAAAGTTAATAATTGTATTTCTTGTGGGAAGCAAATACCGCATAAGGATTTCCATTCCCTTTGCATACCTTGTTTGGGCCCAGACCACGACGTCTCGGGCTGTCGCTTTTGCGCTACCTTCAATAAACGCACTATCAAGCGTCGGGCGGAGTTCGCCCAACACTTTTTTGGTAAAGCTTTTGACTATAAAATGTCGTTGGAAACTCCGACTACCGTTTTATCCAAAAAACGCAAGGAAAAGGACCGACATGCGAGGCCTGCGGTCTCCACCGACACAATGCCGAAACAGGCTCCACGTGGTCCGGTTCTCAGCGAGACGCCTTTGCAGTCCCTGACTACTGACGACACACCTTCGGCGGTGTCTTCTGTACCCGAGACCGCTGGGTCATCGGCCCTTTCCCAGACTACAACCGAAGCCCCAGCTTATGTCGAGCCTACTAATGTGGACAGATCTACATCCACCCATGGTGTATCTAGGCCTTCATCCTCTTTTTCTATTAAGGCCTTTACTAAATCCAAAGCAGCCAGGCACCACACTAGGCCTGCTGCACAAGGCCCATCTCCTGGACCCATGCCTAAGAAACAGATGCTTAAAATGGCTGAGGATCTAATAACTCTCATCAGAGGTTCTCAGCCCCCTCCTGACAAGAGACCCAGAGTGGAGGAAGAATCCCCCTCTTCTGATCAGGGATCCATTTTATCAGAGCATTCTGATGCTGAGGAACACTCTTATTCCCCTTTTGAGGATTCGGATGCAGAGCAGTCTATTCCTTCTGTATCCCCCCCTGAGGATTTTTCTTTTGGGGAAACCTTGCACACCTTGAGGGAACACTTCCATTGGGAAGGCCAAGACTTTTCAGACTCCAAGAAAAGGCTTAGGGAATTTCTTTGGTTACCTCAGCACAGACCTCTGGCTATTCCCCCTGTTTTGGAGGTACTGGATGATGTCTATTCGGAGGCCTGTTTTAATCCTGATTCACTGCCTCCTGCACCAGTTAAGCCTGATGGATATTAGAGTACCCAGTTCTCACCAATTTCTCTACAAAGGCCATAATGCTGACCCTGAAACCATTTTGCAAGGCCCTAAGGGAATAAAGGCCTCCACTGCCAAGAATCCACTACCTGCAGAAAGGGAATCTAGATCTCTAGAAAGGTGGGGTAAGAAGGTTTATACCTCGGCCACCCTAGCCATGAGGGCCTTAAACTGCCAGTTTCATATGATTAAATATCAACAGTTCCTGTTATCACAATTAAAAAAACAAAATGTCTCAACCTGAACAACCAGATTTAAAAGAGTTACAGGATATGATGCATAGTGCAGAACAAGTGGGTAAACACACTTTACAATGTGGTTATGATGCCCTAGAGGCCTCCAGTAGAGCGGCTGCTACAGGATCAGTCATTCGCAGACATGCCTGGCTTAGGGAACAAAATCTGACTGATCATGTGAAAGCAAAACTTCTTGATGCACCTTTACAAAAGGATGTTCTTTTTGGTACTAATGCTGAGGATATATTACGAAAAATGGAAGAGAAAGCCAAATCTATGCAAACTGTCAAAGCTTTCTTACAGGTCCAGCCACCAAGATTTAGCAGGAATTGGCTATCAAAAAACTGGTCCTTTCCAGCCACTGACAAGCCCCAAAGAGGCAGATACAGACGCGGAAGGGGCAGAGGGCAATCACAAGGTTCATATAGAGGCAGACAATGGCAACCTCTAGCACCAAGAGGTGGTGAAGACAGTGCACAACAATACAGGAAGCAAACTCAATGATTCATTTCCATGCCAAGCAAGTTTCAACTGGCAGCACCTTTGGGAGGGAAACCTAGCATTATTTGCAAGCAATTGGCATATTGTCACAACAGACAAATGGATACTGGACATTATAAACAGAGGCTACAAATTTCAATTTCACACTCTTCCAAAAATGAGAGGCATGCCAAACCTACCACAAAATCAAAGGGTAGAGGCACAACTGCAAATTTCAAAGCTCCTAAACATGAGGGCTATACAAAAGGTACCTACGCACCAACAAGGTCAAGGTTTTTATTCAAGACTTTTCCTGGTACCAAGAAAAGGAACCGACTGGAGACCCATTCTGGACTTATCCATCCTAAACACATTTCTACTGTACCAAAATTCAAGATGCTCACATTACAGCAACTTCTTCCCATGCTGGGCAAGGAGTTTTGGCTGGTAACATTGGACCTCAAGGAGGCATACCTGCATGTCCCAATCAGACAAAGCTGCAGAAGATACCTCAGATTTCTTGCAGGTTCAATCCACTATCAATTCTCTGCATTGCCCTTTGGCTTATCTACTGCGCCCAGAGTATTCACCAAGTGCCTGGCATCAGTGATTGCCTATTGCAGACTTCAAGGGATACAAATTTACCCTTATCTGGATGACTGCCTGATCCAAGCGGACAGCAAACGTATACTACTGGAACATCTGGCATATGTGACACAGTTACTGCTTTCTCTGGGATACACCATCAACAAGGAGAAATCAAAGCTAACACCTTCTCAGAAAATAACCTTCCTGGGTGCCAGCTTGGACACAAACACCCAGATGGCTTACCTTACGCCAGAAAAACAAGGGCAATTATCTCAGTTCTTCAAAATACTAGCAAAAAGTACCAGGCTTACTGCAAGGAAAATCCTGCAGGCTCTGGGATTCATGGCATCTTGCATTCTTCTAATCCCGTGTGCAAAGCTGCATATGAGGAAACTTCAATGGTACCTAAAAAATCTATGGTCTCAACACAGTCACAGCTTGGAAGAAATTATTCCAATAATTCCCTGCCTACAAAAGGAATTCCTATGGTGGGCACAAGCATGTCAAGTAAACACAGGCCTCCCATTCTGCAAGCCTCAAGCAAAACAAGTTATAACCACAGACGCCTCAGATTACGCCTGAGGGGGCGCACATGAAGGACAGGTGCATTCAGGGCAGATGGTCCCAAAAGGAAAAGCACCTTCACATCAATCAAAAAGAAATGCTGGCAGTAATAAATGCAATTACAGCTTTCAAGGACTTCCTGCATCCAGGACAATTGCTCGTAAGAACAGACAACACCACAGTAATGTGGTACATAAACAAACAAGGAGGAACTCATTCATACCCCTTGTGCAGACTAGCCATGACTCTTTAGAACTTGGCTCTGGAAAGACAAATCGAACTTCAAGCACAGTACTTGCCAGGGATGGAAAACACACTGGCAGACACTCTGAGCAGAAATATGACAGATCCACACGAATGGAAGTTACATCCTCGGGTGTTTACAGAAATAATCCAAGCATGGGGGAGGCCAGACATAGATCTTTTTGCCTCCCACAGGAATCATCAATTGGAAAAGTTTTGTTCGAGGACCTTTCATCCAAAGGCCTGGAGAGTGGACGCCTTTTCATTCAGTTGGACAGCATGGACAGTTTACGCATTCCCACCTCTGCCTCTTCTGCCCAAGGTGCTTCTGAAAGCAAGAGCAGACAGACCGAAGATGATACTGATTGCTCCAGATTGGCCAAGGCAACACTAGTACCCACTGCTGAGGAGCCTAACACATACTCCTCCCTGGTCCCTGCCTCTAATGCCTCTTCTGCTGACTCAGCACAGCTACAAAACTCTTCACAGTCAGCTGAAAACACTCAATCTCGCTGCATGGAAAATTCCTTAACACCACAACAGACCCTACTCTCCAAGGAGGTGCAGGATGTCATTTTGGAGGCCAGAAGGCCATCTACTAGAAAAGCTTACTCCGCAAAATGGAAGCGGTTTTGCATTTGGAATGAGAAAAAAGGCCAGGATCCTAGAAAACTGAACTTGCCTCAGGTATTACAGTATCTAGCTGAGCTGCTGAACAGTGGACTTTCATTTTCTTCCATAAAAATCCATGCCTCAGCCATTTCTGCAGAATTCAACACGGATCCTCCTTTATTTTCTCACCCACTCTTACAACAGTTCCTCAGAGGGGCTAAGAATATAAGACCACCGAGGAAACAACCAATACCAACCTGGGATCTTAATTACATACTAGAAAAATTAACATTGCCTCCTTTTGAACCAGCTGCCTCAACAGATTTGCAATATTTGTCCTGGAAAACTGCCTTCCTTCGGCCATCACTTCAGCTCGGAGAGTTTCGGAACTACAGGCCCTCATGTCGGTGCAGCCCTTTCTCATTTTCCATCAGGACAGGGTTTCCCTTCGTACCGACCCATCATTTCTGCCTAAAGTGGTATCCAGGGTAGCTTTAAATCAAGCCATACACCTTCTTACCTTTTACCCCAATCCTCAAAACAAAGGGGAAAGGCTGCTACATTCTTTAGACATCCATAGGCAGCTACGTTACTATTTGGACAGAACAAAGCCAGTTTCCAAGCAGACTGTTTCAAAGTGGATAGGCCACTGCATACGGTTTTGTTATTCCTATCATGGGAAATCTGTTCCTACAGGTATCAGATCACACTCCACCAGGGCCACAGCTACCTCTACAGCCTTCCTCAGAGGAGTTCCTACCAAAGATATTTTGGAGGCAGCCACTTGGAGTTCCGTACATACCTTCACAAAACACTACCACCTGCCCTTATATTCCAGAACAAGAGCAGGCTTTGGCACTGCTGTTTTGCAAGGCATTCTGGTTCAACCCAGTTCCTCCTAGTACCTACCACCCTGTGCGTAACTTTGGGACTCTACCCATCTGTGATTACTGCAGCTGTATGCACGATGAACATAGTACAGTTTTGTACCTACCATAAATGTAGATGTTAGAGTGCTAATACAGCTGCAGTACAGGTTTCCCTCCCTCCTTCCCCACTTGGTAAAGGCATGGGGCCTAACAACCTCTTCACACAACCTGACTGGGTTATCCTTCTATGGTTAATTTGCTTGCTACCACTGATTTTGGATTATATTAGATTGCTTGTGTATACATATAAGCATAATTTATGTATTGCCTTCCTTCTGGGGGCACCTGACATCTGGGGCAAGAAAGACTGAAGAACATGGCGTCGGCTGTGTCTTATATACTCTGGCCTCACTGACGTCAGAAGAGAAAGCGACGACAACCGACGCCGGACCAAGACTTTGGAATTCGGCCGACCGAGGGACCGCCTGACGGCAGAAAACCCATCTGTGATTACTGCAGCTGTATTAGCACTCTAACATCTACATTTATGGTAGGTACAAAACTGTACTTTACTGGGACTGTGCTCAGAAGGCATGCTTGGCTTCAGGAGCAATCTTTGCCTGATCATGTTAAAGCTAAATTGTTGGATGCTCCTTTAAATCAGGACCGCCCGTTTGGCAACAAGGCTGAGGAAGTTCTTAAAAAGATGGAAGATAAAGCTAAATCTATGCAAACTGTAAAATATTTTTTACAAGTTCAGCCTCCTAGATTTAGTAGGCACTGGCCCTCTAAGAATTTGTCCTTTCCAGCCCCTTCCAGGTCTTCTCAAGCTAAACCCAGACACAGCAAAAAAACAAGGATGTTCATAGTGTTTCACTGTTGCAGTCATGACTGTAGGGTTCTCCCCTGCCGGCAGGCAACCCTTGGTCGGCCAGAATCCCAAAGTCTGGGTCCGGCGTCGGCTGTTCAACCATGCTCCCTGACGTCAGAGCGCCAGGAGTACAAAGCTGACAGCCGACACCATCTTCTCCAGTCTTTCTTGCCGTGCAGTGATAGCAGTTCGCAAGTACCGGTCGGCTGACTCCTGACGAATTTTTCTGATATACTTCTGTCCGAATACTTTCTTCTCCACTTAAAGCTAAGTACCCCGTTGGGGAAACTTTTTTCTTGCTCCTCTCCGATGTCAGAAAAAGTTAATAATTGTATTTCATGTGGGAAGCAAATACCTCATAAGGATTTTCATTCTTACTGTATTCCTTGCTTAGGCCCTGACCACGACGTAGCTAGTTGTCGGTTTTGTGCTAGATTTAATCAACGTACAATTAAGCGAAGGTACGATTTTGCTTTTCATTACTTCGGTAGGCACTTTAACTACAAAATGTCGTCTGATACGGTCCCGGCTACCGGAGTTCACAAACGTCGCAAGGATAAAGACAGGCCTCCGAGGTCCAAATCTGGTGATAGCGCACAAGCGGAGCCAGCTTCAGGTTCGGCCGTCGTCAGTGAGGCGCTTTTGCAGCCCCTGTCGTTGGCCATTTCAGAATAGACGGCCGAAACGGACTCTCATGAGGAGCCAACCAGGCCTTTAATTACTTCTGTTTCAGGACCTTCGGACAATGCTCCTTCGGATGGGACCGGAGCCGCTGTGCAGGTACCAGCTTCCGAAGGGGTTTTCAGGCCTACTCAGCTACTAGTAAAGGCAAAGCCAAAGACCAAGGCAAAGACTCCTTCTAAATCAAAGACTACAACACAGGCCTCTTCTGAACCGGCTCCCAAGTCATACTATGATTAGGGGTTCACATCCCCCTCCAGATAAAAGGCCAAGGCAGGATGTTTATTATGATTCCTCTGATCAGGCTTCTGTTTCCTCAGATGTTCATCGTGCATACAGCTGCAGTAATCACAGATGGGTTTTCAGCCGTCAGGCGGTCCCTCGGTCGGCCGAATTCCAAAGTCTTGGTCGGGCGTCGGTTGTCGTCGCTTACTCTTCTGACGTCAGGAAGGCCAGAGTATATAAGACACAGCCGACGCCATGTTCTTCAGTCTTTTTTGCCGCGAGGTGCCCGAAGCAGAAGCAGTTCGCAAGTGCCGGTCGGCCAGCTCCTGAATTACGAAAATATTTGGAACCGAAGTCTTCACTAAAGCTAAGTACCCCATTGGGGAAACTTTTCTTGCCTCAGACCGATGTCAGAAAAAGTTAATAATTGTATTTCTTGTGGGAAGCAAATACCGCATAAGGATTTCCATTCCCTTTGCATACCTTGTTTGGGCCCAGACCACGACGTCTCGGGCTGTCGCTTTTGCGCTACCTTCAGTAAACGCACTATCAAGCGTCGGGCGGAGTTCGCCCAACACTTTTTTGGTAAAGCTTTTGACTATAAAATGTCGTCGGACACTCCGACTACCGTTTTATCCAAAAACGCAAGGAAAAGGACCGACACGCGAGGTCCGCGGTCTCCACAGACACCACGCCGAAACAGGCTACACGTGGTCCGGTTCTCAGCGAGACGCCTTTGCAGTCCCTGACTACCGACGACACTCCTTTGGCGGTGTCTTCTGTACCCGAGACCGCTGGGTCATCGGCCCTTTCCCAGACTACAACCGAAGCCCAGGCTTCTGTCGAGCCTACTAATGTGGACAGATCCACCTCCACCCATGGTGTATTTAGGCCTTCATCTTCTTTTTCTATTAAGGCCTTTACTAAATCCAAAGCAGCCAGGCCTCACACTAGGCCTGCTGGTCAAGGCCCATCTCCTGGACCCATGCCTAAGAAACAGATGCTTAAAATGGCTGAGGATCTAATAACTCTTATCAGAGGCTGTCAGCCCCCTCCTGACAAGAGACCCAGAGTGGAGGAAGAATCCCCCTCTTCTGATCAGGGATCCATTTTATCAAAACACTCTGATGCAGAGGAACACTCTTACTCTCCTTTTGAGGATTCTGATCCAGAACAGTCCATTCATTCTGTATCCCCCCCCCCCGAGGATTTTTCTTTTGGGGAAACCTTGCACACCTTGAGGGAACATTTCCATTGGGAAGGTCAAGACTTTTCAGATTCCAAGAAAAGACGTAGGGAATTTCTTTGGTTACCTCAGCACAGACCTCTGGCTATACCCCCTGTTTTGGAGGTACTGGATGATGTATATTCGGAGGCTTGTCTGTATATTCGGAGGCTTGTCTTAATCCTGATTCTCTGCCTCCTGCACCAGTAAAGCCTGATAGATATTACAGAGTACCCAGTTCTCACCAATTTCTCTACAAAGGCCATAATGCTGACCCTGAAACCATTTCACAAGGCCCTAAGGGAGTAAAGGCCTCCACTGCCAAGAATCCACTTCCTGCAGAAAGGGAATCTAGATCTCTAGAAAGGTGGGGTAAGAAGGTATATACCTCGGCCACCCTAGCCATGAGGGCCTTAAACTGCCAGTTTCATATGATTAAATATCAACAGTTCCTGTTATCACAATTAAAAAACAAAATGTCTCAACCTGAACAACCAGATTTAAAAGAGTTACAGGATATGATGCATAGTGTGGAACAAGTGGGTAAACACACCTTACAATGTGGTTATGATGCCCTAGAGGCCTCCAGTAGAGTGGCTGCTACAGGATCAGTCATTCGCAGACATGCCTGGCTTAGGGAACAAAATTTGCCTGATCATGTGAAAGCTAAACTTCTTGATGCTCCTTTACAAAAGGATGTACTTTTTGGTACTAATGCTGAGGATATACTACGAAAAATGGAAGAAAAAGCCAAATCTATGCAAACTGTCAAAGCTTTCTTACAGGTCCAGCCACCACGATTTTGCAGGAATTGGCCTTCAAAGAGCTGGTCCTTTCCAGCCACTGACAAGCCCCAAAGAGGTAGATAGATGCACAAGGGGCAGAGGGCAATCACAAGGATCATATAGAGGCAGACAATGGCAGTCTCCAGCACCAAGAGGTGGTGAAGACAGTGCACAACAATACAGGAAGCAAACCCAATGACTCCCTCATTTCCATGCCAAGCAAATCTCAGCTGGCAGCACCTTTGGGAGGGAAACTATCATTATTTGCAAGCAATTGGCATATTGTCACAACAGACAAATGGATACTGGACATTATAAACAGAGGCTACAAATTTCAATTTCACACTCTTCCGAAAATGAGAGGCATGCCAAACCTACCACAAAATCAAAGGGTAGAGGCACAACTGCAAATTTCAAAGCTACTAAACATGAGAGCTATACAAAAGGTACCTACGCACCAACAAGGTCAAGGTTTTTATTGAAGGCTCTTCCTGGTACCAAGAAAAGGAACCGACTGGAGACCCATTCTGGACTTATCCATCCTAAACACTTTTCTACTCGTGCCAAAATTCAAGATGCTCACATTACAGCAACTTCTTCCCATGCTGGGCAAGGAGTTTTGGCTGGTAACATTGGACCTCAAGGAGGCATACCTGCATGTCCCAATCAGACAAAGCTGCAGAAGATACCTCAGATTTCTTGCAGGTTCAATCCACTATTAATTCTCTGCATTGCCCTTTGGCTTATCTACTGCGCCCAGAGTATTCACCAAGTGCCTGGCATCAGTGATTGCCTATTGCAGACTTCAAAGGATACAAATTTACCCTTATCTGGACGACTGCCTGATCCAAGCGGACAGCAAACACATACTACTGGAACATCTGGCATATGTGACACGGTTACTGCTTTCTCTGGGATACACCATCAACAAGGAGAAATCAAGGCAAACACCATCTCAGAAAATAACCTTCCTGGGTGCCAGCTTGGACACAAACACCCAGATGGCATATCTTACGCCAGAAAAACAAGGGCAATTATCTCAGTACTTGAAAACACTAGCAAAAAGTACCAGGCTTACTGCAAGGAACATCCTGCAGGCTCTTGGATTCATGGCATCTTGCATTCTTCTAATCCCATGTGCAAAGCTGCATATGAGGAAACTTCAATGGTACCTAAAAAATCTATGGTCTCAACACAGTCACAGCTTGGAAGCAATTATACCAATAATTCCATGTCTACAAAAGGAATTTCTATGGTGGGCCCAAGCATGTCAAGTAAACACAGGCCTTCCTTTCTGCAAGCCTCAAGCAAAAAAAGTCATAACCACAGACGCCTCAGATTACGCATGGGGGCGCACATGAAGGACAGGTGCATTCAGGGCAGATGGTCCCAAAAGGAAAAGCACCTTCACATCAATCAAAAAGAAATGCTAGCAGTAATAAATGCAATTACAGCTTTCAAGGACTTCCTGCATCCAGGACAATTACTGATAAGAACAGACAACACCACAGTAATGTGGTACATAAACAAGGAGGAACACACTCATACCCCTTGTGCAGACTAGCCATGACTCTTTGGAACTTGGCTCTAGAAAGACAAATCGAACTTCAGGCACAGTACTTGCCAGGACTGGAAAACACACTGGCAGACACTCTGAGCAGGAATATGACAGATCCACACGAATGGAAGCTACATCCACAGGTGTTTACGGAGATAATCCAAAAGTGGGGGAGGCCAGACATAGATCTTTTTGCCTCCCACAGGAACCATCAATTGAAAAAGTTTTGCTCAAGGACCTTCCATCCATAGGCCTGGAAAGTGGACGCCCTTTCATTCAGTTGGACAACATGAACAGTTTATGCATTCCCACCTCTGCCTCTTCTGCCCAAGGTACTTTTGAAAGCAAGAACAGACAAACCGAGGATGATAGTGATTGCTCCAGACTGGCCCAGGCAACATTGGTATCCACTCCTGAGGAGCCTAACACATACTCCTCCCTGGTCCCTGCCTCTAATACCTCTTCTGCTGACTCAGAACAGCTACAAAACCCTTCACAGTCAGCTGAAAACACTCAACCTCGCTGCATGGAAAATTCCTTAACACCACAACAGACCTTACTCTCCAAGGAGGTGCAGGATGTCATTTTGGAGGCCAGAAGGCCATCTACTAGAAAAGCTTACTCCGCAAAATGGAAGCAGTTTTGCTGTTGGAATGAGAAAAGGGGACAGGACCCTAGAAAATTGAACTTGCCTCAGGTTTTACAGTACCTAGCTGAACTGCTGAACAGTGGACTTTCATTCTCTTCCATTAAAATACATGCCTCAGCCATTTCTGCAGAATTCAGCACGGATCTTCCTTTATTCTCTCACCCACTCTTACGGCAGTTCCTCAGAGGGGCTAAGAATATAAGACCTCCAAGGAAGCAACCAATACCAGCCTGGGATCTTAATTACATACTAGAAAAATTAACATTGCCTCCTTTTGAACCTGCTGCCTCAACAGATCTACAATATTTGTCCTGGAAAACAGCTTTCCTTCTGGCCATCACTTCAGCTCGTAGGGTTTCTGAACTACAGGCCCTCATGGCGGTGCAGCCCTTCCTCATCTTCCATCAGGATAGGGTTTCCCTTCGTACTAATCCATCTTTTATGCCAAAAGTGGTATCCAGGGTAGCCTTAAACCAAGCCATACACCTACCTACATTTTATCCTAACCCTCAAAACAAAGGGGAAAGGCTGCTTCACTCTTTAGACATCCATAGACAGTTACGTTACTATTTGGACAGAACAAAGTCCTTCAGGAAATCGGAACAACTTTTTGTGTCCTATGCCATAGGGGCTCAAGGGAATCCAGTTACCAAACAGACCATTTCCAAGTGGATTGGCCACTGCATACGACTTTGTTACTCCTATCATGGGAAACCTGTCCCTTCTGGTATCAGATCTCACTCCACCAGGGCCACAGCCACCTCTACAGCCTTCCTCAGAGGTGTGCCTACTAAGGATATTTTGGAGGCAGCCACTTGGAGTTCTGTACATACCTTCACAAAACACTACCACCTGCCCTTATATTCCAGAACAAGAGCAGGCTTTGCCACTGCTGTTTTGCAGGGCATTCTGGCTCAACCCAGTTCCTCATAGTACCTACCACCCTATGCATAGCTTTGGGACTCTACCCATCTGTGATTACTGCAGCTGTATGCACGATGAACATAGTACAGTTTTGTACCTACCATAAATGTAGATGTTCGAGTGCTAATATAGCTGCAGTACAGGTTTCCCTCCCTTCTTCCCCTCTTGGTTAGGGCATGGGGCCTAAAAACCTCTTCATACCTCCTGACTGGGTTATCCTGCTATGTTTTATTTGCTTGCATTTGTGGATAAGCTTTATTTATGTATTGCCTTCCTTTTGGGGGCACCTGACATCTGGGGCAAGAAAGACTGAAGAACATGGCGTCGGCTGTGTCTTATATACTCTGGCCTTCCTGACATCAGAAGAGTAAGCGACGACAACAGACGCCGGACCAAGACTTTGGAATTCGGCCGACCGAGGGACCGCCTGACGGCTGAAAACCCATCTGTGATTACTGCAGCTGTATTAGCACTCGAACATCTACATTTATGGTAGGTACAAAACTGTACTTTTCTTCTGATCAGGAATATTCTTTCCCTCCTTATGAGGATTCTGATGCTGAAGAATCCATTCCTTCAGCTTCTCCCCCTGAGGTTTTCTCTTTTGGGGAAACTTTGCATGAAATGAGGGGACATTTCCACTGGGAAGGACAGGAGTATTCGGAATCCAAGAAAAGACTGAGGGATTTTCTTCTTCCCCAACATAGACCCCTGGCTATTCCTCCTGTTTTGGATATTGTGGATGATGCCTTTTCGGAGGCTAACTTAACCCCTGACTCTTTTCCTCCTGCTCCTGTTAAGCCTGATGGATATTACAGGGTTCCTGATTCCCATCAGTTTTTATAAAAGAACCCTTCTGCTGACCCTGAAACCATTTCTCAGGGTCCTAAGGGAGTTAAGGCCGCTTCTGCCAAAAATCCCATTCCTACTGAAAAGGATTCTCTATCCTTAGAAAGATGGGGCAAAAAGGTGTACACTTCTGCTACTTTGTCCATTAGGGCTTTAAACTGTCAGTTTCATATGCTAAAATACCAGCAGTTTCTCTTGTCTGTCTTAAAGCAAAAGCTTACTTCCATTTCTGCCTGTGCAGATAAGGAATTACATGACTTATTGCATGCCACTGAACAGGTTGGGAAACATGGTTTACACTGTGGATTTGATGCCTTGGAGGCTTCTTGTAGGGCTGCGGCCTCTGGCACAGTCATTAGAAGGCATGCATGGCTAAAGGAACAAAATTTGCCTGAACAAGTAAAGGCTAAATTATTGGATGCTCCTGTTCAGCATAATGTTTTGTTTGGATCAAAAGCTGAAGAGGTGATTAAAAAGATGGAGGATAAGGCGAAATCCATGCAAACAGTTAAAGATTTCTTACAAGTACAGCCACCTAGATTTAGCAGGAATTGGCCTTCAAAAAATTGGTCCTTTCCCACTTCAGACAGGCCTCAGAGGGGTAGATATAGACGCTCCAGAGGGAGGCCTCAAACACAAGCTGCTTATAGACCAAGACAGTGGACTGCTTCCACCCCTAGGGGAGGAGAGGACAGGTCACAATCTCAAAGGAAACAAACTCAATGACTCCCTCTGTTGGGCTACAGGAACTTCTTGCCTGGAAGCCCCTCTCGGAGGAAAACTCTCTTTTTTTATCAAAATTGGACTCAAATAACCCAAGGCAAGTGGGTTTTGCATGTGGTTTTTAAGAGGTTACAAATTCCATTTTCATACCTTGCCAAGGCCAAGCAGATGGCCAGACCTTCCAAAACATCAATGGATGGAGGCCTTAAACCAGGTGGAAGCTCTTTTGGCTGTGAATGCCATAGAACTGGTTCCTCTTTCAGAGATTGGAAAAGGTTTTTACTCAAGGCTCTTTTTAGTCCCAAGGAAGCAAAACTCATGGAGACCCATTCTGGATCTGTCGGTCTTGAACACCTTTCTAGAGATTCCAAAATTCAAGATGCTTACTCTACAGCAGTTACTTCCAATGCTGTCCAAAGATGCATGGATGGTAACTTTGGATTTAAAGGAGGCATATTTACACATTCCCATCAGGCAGGAACGCAGAAAATACCTCGGGTTCAAGGCCGGATTGAGGCACTTTCAATTCTCTGCGCTGCCCTTTGGATTGTCTACTGCACCCAGGGTCTTCACCAAATGCCTGGCTCCAGTAGTAGCTTACTGCAGACTCAAGGGAATTCAAATTTACCCTTATCTGGACGATTGTCTAATTCAGGCAGACAGCAACGATGTCTTACTCCAGCATCTAGAATTTGTACAGAACCTCCTCAAGTTCTTGGGATTCTCTGTAAACATAAAAAAGTCAAATTTGACACCATCACAACAGATAACTTTTCTGGGTGCACTTCTAAACACCACAACCCAGATGGCATTTCTGACATCCGAAAAACAATTACAGCTGGATTCAACTTTCAGAACCTTGGCAACTTTAACTCGACTATCTGCAAGGAAATTCCTGCAGGCTTTGGGTTACATGGCCTCCTGCATCCTTCTCGTACCATATGCAAGACTACACATGAGGAAAATACAGTGGTACCTAAAAAGTGTATGGTCTCAGCATTGCCACAGTTTAGACATACTGATCTCTGTCCTTCCTTGCCTTCAAAAGGAATTTCTTTGGTGGTTCAGGGCATGTGCTATAAATAAAGGGAAACCCTTCCATCTGCCTCCTGCCACTCAAATTCTAACCACGGACGCCTCTGATTATGCTTGGGAGCCCATTTTCAGGGCAATTGTCTGCAGGGCCTTTGGACAAAGGATCAGAAGCACCTGCATATCAACTTAAAGGAAATGTTAGCCATTCAGAAAGCTCTATTGGCCTTCAGGAATCTTTTACAACTAGGACAACTGCTAATACGGACAGACAACACCACAGTTATGTGGTACATAAACAAGCAAGGGGGATCTCATTCCTACCCCCTTTGCAGACTAGCCATGGATTTATGGAACACAGCTCTAGCTTGCAATCTGGATCTTCAAGCTCAGTTTCTACCAGGGAAACAAAACTTCCTGGCAGACGGTCTGAGCAGAAAACTTTCGGATCCACACGAGTGGATGCTGGACACCAAAATATTCAGGATGATAACAGCAGTCTGGGGATGTCCTCACATAGACCTCTTTGCATCCCATCTCAATCATCATCTACAGAATTTTTGCACCAGGACTTTCCACAGAGAAGCTTGGAAAGTGGATGCCCTGTCATTCAGTTGGAGGAACCTCTCGGGATATGCCTTTCCGCCTCTTCCTCTTCTTCCACGGGTTTTATTGAAGATAAAACAGGACAAGCCCAAGATGATAATCTTGCTGGCTCCAAATTGGCCTCGGCAGTTTTGGTATCCAACTCTAAAAAACCTATGCCTGGAGCCCCCTTGGGTTTTACCTCAGTCTCCAAACCTGGTATCCAACTCTAAAAAACCTATGCCTGGAGCCCCCTTGGGTTTTACCTCAGTCTCCAAACCTTCTGTCCCAACATCAGGGTCAGGTTCTACACACTCATGTCAGAACTCTCAGCCTGGCGGCCTGGTTAATCCAGGGCCTTTGATTTCTTCTTTACTACCCAAGCAGGTTATGGATGTCATTTTAGAAGCCAGACGTCCTAGCACTAAACCTTATGCAGGAAAATGGAAAAGATTTTGTTCCTGGATTCAGGCTCAGGATTCTTATCCTCTTCTTCCTAACATTACTTTAATTTTACTGTACTTGACAGATCTCTTACATAAGGGTCTCTCTTTCTCTTCCATTAAGATACATGCCTCTGCTATTTCTGCTCATTATAATACAGATCCTCCCATCTTTTCCCACCAGCTCTTGTTTCTCAGAGGAGCTAAGAACTTAAGACCTCCTAGATCTCCTCCCATTCCTGCTTGGGATCTCAGTTATGTTTTGGAAAAACTAACCTTGCCTCCTTTTGAGCCTGCTGCCTCTTCTGACATCAAGTTTTTATCTTGGAAGACAGTTATCCTGTTAGCCCTAACCTCTGCCAGGAGAGTTTGAGTTACAAGCTCTTATGGCTGTGGAACCTTATATTATTTTTCATCAAGACAGGGTATCTTTGAAGACTAATCCTACCTTCATGCCTAAGGTGGTTTCCAAAGTGGTTTTAAATCAAACTATCCACTTGCCAACCTTTTTCCCCTCTCCTCAAAATAAAGAGGAAAGGATCTTACATTCCTTGGATGTACACAGACAACTACGTTTTTACCTGAACAGAACCAAGGACATCAGAAAATCAGAACAATTGTTTGTTTCTTATGCTTCAAGTCCCAAGGTAAAGCCATTTCAAAACGGACCATTTCTAAGTGGATTGCTCATGGAATCCGATTTTGTTATTCACACCATGGAAAGCAAATCCCAGGGAGTATACGGACTCATTCCACCAGAGCTGCTGCCACTTCTGCGGCCTTCCTCAGGGGAGTTCCTACCAAAGACATTTTGGAAGCTGCAACTTGGAGTTCAGTGCATACTTTTTCTAAGCACTACAATCTACCTCTCTACTCTAAGTCTAGGGCAGGCCCTGCTTCTGCAGTCTTGCAGGGCCTTTTAGCCGCCCCTTCTTTATGACCACCTCCCTTTCTTTCAGCTTTGGGATTCTACCCAACAGTCATGACTGCAACAGTGAAACATGATGAACATAGTACAGTTGTGTACACCTACCATAAATGTAGATGTTCAAGTGTCTTCACTGTTGCAGTCTGGGTTTCCCTCCCTCCTGTCCCCCCTTATTTTTACTTTTGTGTATTTCCTTTTTTCACCATTCTTCTGAGGTGTATTTGCAAAGGTTATGGGACCTTTTTCATTTTGGGACTCCTGACATCTGGGGCAAGAAAAACTGGAGAAGATGGCGTTGGCTGTCAGCTTTGTACTCCTGGCGCTCTGACGTCAGGGAGCATGGTTGAACAGCCGACGCCGGACCCAGACTTTGGGATTCTGGCCGACCAAGGGCTGCCTGCCGGCAGTCATGACTGCAACAGTGAAGACACTCTAACATCTACATTTATGGTAGGTGTACACAACTGTACTTTTTGGTCCCAGGGGACACACGCAACTAAGCAGTGGGGGGGCCTCCACTTCCAAATCCGGTAGTAAGAAGACCCCCCCCCCCATGGTAAACTGTCTCTGACTTACTTTTAAAATTTCCAAGCACTTATCAACTGACTGTCCCTTTGAGGGGAAAGATTGCTCTTCATGCAAAGAATTGGGAACTCATTACCCAGGACAAATGGGTTTTGTTTCCCAGGGATAGAAATTTCACTTCCACACGTTGCCAACACCAAGCGGGTGGCCGGACTTACCCCCAAATCAGTGGGCAGAGGCCCAAAAACAAGTACTTTCTCTCTTAAGCATGGGGGCTATTCAACTGGTACCAGAAGAGGAAAAGGGACAAGGTTCCTACTCGAGACTTTTCCTGGTGCCCAGAAATGACAGTTCATGGCATCCTATCCTGGACCTGTCTAAACACCTTTTTGGAGATTCCTAAATTCAAGATGCTGACTCTTCACCAATTACTTCCTATACTAGGCAAAGATGCCTGGTGGTTGGCAACACTAGATTTAAAAGAAGCATACCTGCACATCCCAATCAGGAAATCTTGCAGAAGATGCCTACACTTCAAGGCAGGCTACACGCACTATCACTTCTCTGCACTGCCCTTTATAAATACCCTGGGTGCAGTAGATAAGCCAAAGTACCTAGCTCCAGTTGCTGCATTTTGCAGGCAAAGAAATATTCAAATATACCCATACCTGGGCAATTGTCTAATTCGGGCAGAAAGCCAGGACATACTTTTGAATCATCTGGCCTTTGTACAAAGGATTCCAACTTGTCTGGGGTACACCATAAACGAAAAGAAATCACACCTGGTACCCTGTCAGCAAATTATATTCTTGGGAGCAAGCTTGAATACAACTTCCTAGATGGCTTCCCTCATGGCAGAGAAACAAATTCATTTGACAACCTACTTCAAACAAGTGGCCACAAAAACCCTGCTAATCTGCAAGACAAATATTGCAAGCCTTGGGGTTCATGGCCTCCTGCATTTTTCTAATTCCATGTGCAAGACTGCATATGAGGAAACTACAATGGTATCAACATTCTCAGGATCTAGAAACAATGATTCCTTTCATACCTTGCCTACAGTTAGAGTTCCTTTGGTGGGCAGAGGCATACCACCAAAACAAGGGACTGCCATTCACTCTACTCCCTGCCACCCAAACCCTAACAGACGCATCAGACTATAAGTGGGGGGCTCACTTGGCAGGGAAGTGCATTCAGGGCAAATGGAACCCAAGTCAAATGCACCTGCATATCATTCAAAAAGAAATGTTAGCTGAACAAAATGCTTGGACAGCCTTCAAGGACCACATTCTTCCAGGACAGTTAATGGTAAAGACAGACAACACCACTGTTGTGTGGTACATAAACAAGCAGAGGGGGTACCCATTCCTACCCCCTCTGCCAGACTAGCCATGGCTCTGTGGAACACAGCCTTTGAGGTACCAAGTGCATCTACAGGCTCAATTCCTGCCAGGAAAACTAAGTACACTGGCAGATGAACTAAGCAGAAATCTCATGGACCCACACAAGTGGAAATTGGAACCAAAGACTCTCAACTTGTTGATAAACAAATAGGAGAGCCTAGATATAGACCTGTTTGCCTCCCCCCAGAACTACCAATTGGACAAATTCTGCTCAGACTCCCCACATACAAGCTTGGAAAGTGGATGCCCTAAAAACAACCTTGGAAAGTGGATGCCCTGTCCTTCAGCTGAAAAGATCTATCAGTTTATGCCTTTCCTCCTCTGCCTCTCGTCTCCAAAGTACTACTAAAGATCAAACCATACAAACCAAGGACGATACTGATTGCACCAGACTGGCCACGCCAACACTGGTACCCCCTCTTGCGCAGTGTGTCCCTGCTGGCTCCATGGCACCTGCTTCAGACCCCTATCCTGCTGTCACAGCAGGAGGGCCGGATTCTGCATCCTCAGCTTCAAACCCTGAACCTGGCAGGCTGGCTAATAATCTAATCTCTTCGTTACCATCCCTCAATAAACAAGTGTTGGATGTCATTTTGGAGGCAAGGAGGCCTAGTACTAGAAACTCTTATGCTGAAAAATGGAAAAGATTCTGTGCCTGGAGCCAAACTCAAGGGATGGGCACAGCAGCACACAATTTACCTCAGATTCTTCAGTACTTGACTGAGATGCTTCACAAGGGCCTTTCTTTTTCCTCCATCAAAATTCATGCCTTAGCCATTTCAGCTTATTACAACACAGAACCACTCCTCTTCTCTCATCCACTGCTCAAGCAGATGTTGTATGTGTTTCACTGTTGCAGTCATTACTTTTGGGTAATCTGCTGGCAGGTTGCCCTCAGTCGGCCTGAATTCCAAAGTCTTGGGTCATGCATCGGTTGCTGTCTTCTCTTCCATGACGTCAGGTCATCAGGGGTATAAAACATGCAGCCGATGCCATTTTCTTCAGTCTTTCTTGCCGCGCGGTGCCCGAAGCAGAATTTCGCAAGTGCCAGTCAGCCGACTACTGAAATATTCGAGATTTGAGTTTCAGAACCGAAGTCTTCACTAAAGCGAAGTACCCCGTTGGGGAAACCTTTTTCTTGCTCCTTACCGATGTCAGAAAAAGTTAATAATTGTATTACTTGTGGGAAGCAAGTAACTCCTAAGGATTTCCATTTATACTGTATCCCTTGCCTAGGCCCTGATCACAACGTGCCTGGCTGTCGGTTTTGTGCTAGATTTAACCAACGTACTATTAAGCGTCTGTATATTTTTGCATCAAAGTATTTTGGAAACTGATTTAACTACCCAGAAATGTCGTTGGATAGCAATCCGACTACCGGAGTACATAAACGCAAAGAAAAGGACAGAGAAAGGCATTCGAGTTCCAAAACCGACGACTAAGCTTCTCCTAAGCCAGTCGCCGGTTCGCCGGTACTCAGTGAGGCGCTTTCGCAGCCCCTGATACTTGCTACCTTCGAGTCACAGGCCTCTACCGACACCCACGTGGAGTCAGGCATGCCGCAAGATACTCAATGTATTGGACCGAAGGATGCGTCTCCCTCAGATGGGTCTGGAGCCGCTGAGCAGGCACCGGCTTTTGAGGGTGTATTCATACCACAACATTTGTATATCAAACCGACGACAGCTGCAAAACCAAAGACAAAAGCATCTTCTAAAACTAAAAAACTGACGCATGAGCCATGTGCACAGGCCTCTATGCCTAAAAAACAGTTGATCAAAAAGACCTCATTACCGTGATCGGGGGTACCCATCCCCCTCCAGATAAGAGGCCTAGGCAAGACACTGATTATGAATCTTCAGATCAGATTTCTATTTCTTCTGATTCCTCTTCTGATCAGGAATTATCTATACCTCCCTATGAGGATTCTGATGCAGAGGAGTCTATACCATCTGCATCTCCTCCTGAAGATTATTTATTTGGAGAAACCTTGCATACTTTGGGGGAGCATTTTCAATGGGAGAGTCAAGATTTCTCAATCAAAAAAGAGGCTCAGGGATTTCCTCCTTCTCTCTCAGCACAGGTCTTTAGCCATTCCTGCTATTTTTGACATTGTGGATGATGTGTTTTCGGAGTCAAGCTTACCCCCTGACTCCTTACCTCCGGCTCCCAGTAAGCCTGATAGATATTACAGGGTCCCTGACTCGCATACATTTTTATTTAGAAACACTGCTGCTGATCCTGAAACCATTTCACAGGGTCCAAAGGGAGTTAAGGCCTCAACAGCAAAAAATCCTACCCCCTCTAAGGGCACTGGACAGATGGTGAAAAAAGGTTTATACATCTGCAACCTTGGCAATCGGGGCTTTAAACTGTCAATTTCATATGCTTAAGTACCAGCAACATGTTATGGGGTTGCTGAAACAGAAAATGATGATGATTTCAGAATGTGCAGAAAACAAAGAATTGCAGGAATTATTTCATGCAGCTGAACAGGTTGGAAAACATACTTTGCAATGTGGTTTTGACTCCTTAGAGGCTTCCTGCAGGGCCGCAGTTGCTGGATCTGTGATTAGAAGGCATGCCTGGTTAAAGGAACAGAATTTGCCTGATCATGTTGAAGCTAAATTGCTAGATGCACCTTTACAGCATGATTCTCTGTTTGGTATTAAGGCAGAATAGGTTTTAAAGAAAATGGAAGACAAAGCTAAGTCTATGCAAACTGTTAAAGACTTCTTACAAGTGCAGCCACCTAGATTCAGTAGACACTGGCCTACAAAAAAATGGTCCTTTCCTGTGTCAGACAGCTTAAAGGGGCAAATCCAGACGCCCTAAGGGTTCGAAGATTCATACAGGTCAAAGCAATGGGGCGCTTCTACCTCCAAATCTGGTGGAGATAAAGCGCAAACCTGCGGAAAACCATCACAATGACTTCCCTCTGCCTACTCCAAGCACTTATCTTTTGGCAGCACCCATAGGGGGAAAGTTAGCACTTTTTGCTCAAAATTGGCAGTTGATAACCCAGGACAAGTGGGTACTAAACATAGTATCACAGGGATACATATTTAATTTCCACACTCTTCCAATGGCAAATGGTTGGCCAGATCTGCCAAAAAATCAATGGGTGGAGGCACAGAAACAGGTTACATCCCTCATGGATATGGGGGCTATTCAGCCAGTACCAGAACAGGAAAAAGGACAAGGTTTTTTCTCAAGACTGTTCTTGGTACCCAGAAAAGACGAGGCCTGGAGGCCAATACTGGATTTATCGATTTTGAACACCTACCTGGACATTCCAAAATTCAGAATGCTAACTTTGCAGCAGCTTCTGCCCATGCTGGGCAAGAATGCTTGGCTGGTGACATTAGACCTAAGAGAGGCACACCTGCATGTCCCAATAAGACAATCTTGCAGAAGATACCTCAGATTCAAGGCTGGCTTAGTGCATTACCAATTCTCTGCACTGCCCTTTGGCTTATCTACTGCGCCCATGGTCTTTACAAAGTGCCTGGCACCAGTAATTGCATTTTGCAGACAAAAAGGTATACAAATATATCCTTACTTAGACGACTGTCTCATTCAAGCAGAGAACAAGGACATTCTTCTTCGACACCTGGCATTTGTGAAAAGGCTTTTAACATGCCTAGGGTACACAATAAACAAAAAATAAATCGCAACTGGTACCCTTTCAAAAGATAACATTCCTGGGTGCAAGCTTGAATACGACTGCCCAGATGACTTACCTCACACCAGACAAGCAAAGGCAACTGACTACTTACTTCAAACTGATGGCAACAAAAACCCAGTTGTCTGCAAGACAAATTCTGCAGGCTCTGGGCTTCATGGTATCCTGCATCCTACTGATTCCATATGCAAGACTGTGTATGAGGAAACTTCAATGGTACCTGAAAAGTTTATGGAGTCAACATTCTCACAGTCTGGAAGCAATGATTCCTCTCATTCCCTGCCTACAACAGGAGTTTCTATGGTGGGCAAAGGCATATCACCAAAACATGGGACGGGCCTTCACTCTCCGCCCTGCCAGCCAAACCTTAGCAACAGACGCATCGGATTATGCCTGGGGGGCCCACATGGCAGGAAGATGCATTCAGGACATATGGACCCCAACACAAATGTATCTACATATCAACCAGAAAGAGATGCTAGCTGTTCAAAATGTCCTAACCGCCTTCAAGGACTTGCTTCATCCATGACAACTACTGATAAAGACGGACAACACCACAGTCATGTGGTATATATACAAGCAAGGGGGCACACACTCATACCCCCTTTGCAGATTAGCCATGGCACTGTGGGGCACAGCGTTGACCTACCAAATACATTTTCAAGCTCAGTTTCTGCCAGGAAAACAAAATACACTGGCAGATGATTTAAGCAGAAACCTTATGGATCCTCACAAGTGGAAACTAAATCCACAAGTCTTCAGCATGATAACAGAGAAATGGGGGAGCCCAGACATAGATCTATTTGCCTCCCCTCAAAATTATCAATTGAAAAAATTCTGCACAAGGACTTATCACAGACAAGCATGGAAAGTGGACACCCTATCCTTCAGTTGGAAAAACCTGTCAGTTTACGCCTTTCTTCCTCTTCTCCCCAAGGCCCTCCTAAAAGTCAGACAAGAGAAACGAATTGCCCCGGACTGGCCCCGCCAGTACTGGTACCCAATCCTAAGAAACTTGTCTCAATACCCAGCTTGGACCTTACCTCAAAGGCCTCAACTACTGTCACAGCAAAACAATCAGATCCTGCACAACCAGCTACAGACACTGAACCTGGCAGCATGGCTGATCATGTAGTTATACAAACAACATCGCTCAGTAAAGCTGTGATGGATGTCATTTTGGAAGCCTGAAGGACTAGTACTAGAAAATCTTATGCTGACAAATGGAAGAGATTCTGTGCTTGGAATCAAGCACAAGCAACTGATACAGCAGAACCAAATATTCCTCAGATATTTACAATACTTAACTGACATGTTTGACAAAGGCCTATCTTTCTCATCAATTAAAATCCATGCCTCTGCCATTTCGGCTCATTACAATACAGAGCCACCAATCTTTTCTCATCCTTTGCTAAAGCAGTATCTTAGAGGAGCCAACATTTTAAAGCCTCCTTAAGATCACCATTACCTGCATGGGACCTCAATTATGTGTTGGAAAAGCTCACCCTGCCTCCATTTGAACCAGCTGCTACCGCTGATATAAAGTTCTTATCATGGAAAACTGCTCTGCTACTAGCAATCACTTCAGCAAGAAGAGTTTCAGAGCTACAGGCCCTCATGGCTGTAGAGCCTTTTATCATATTTTATCCAGACAGGTTGTCTCCTGAGGACAAATCCTACTTTTATGCCTAAGGTGGTTTCCAGTGTGGCTCTTAACCAAACAATTCATCTGCCAACCTTTTATCCAAATCCGCAGAACAAGGGGGAGAGATGTACACAGACAGCTAAGATTCTACTTGAGTAAGACTAAAACTCTAAGAAAAACTGAGCAATTACTAGTGTCATATGCTGCAGGATCTGAAGGAAAGGCTATTTCAAAGCAGACATTTTCAAAGTGGATAAGCCACTGCATCCGTTTCTGCTACTTACACCATGGTAATCCTGTGCCCAAGGGCGTTGGGTCTCATTCCACCAGAGCTGCAGCTACTTCAGCAGCCTTTCTCAGAGAAGTATCCACCAAAGACATTCTAGAGGCTGCTACCTGGAGTTCTGTTCACACCTTCACAAAGCATTATCATTTGCCTCTCTACTCTAAGTCCAGGGCAGGCTTTGCCACTGCAGTGCTGCAGGGCCTTATAGCCGCACCTAATGCTGTTTATCTCTGGCCTCCCAACCATAGCTTTGAGATTCTACCCAAAAGTAATGACTGCAACAGTAAAACACTAAGAACATAGTACAGTTGTGTACACTTACCATAAATGTAGATGTTCGAGTGTATTCACTGTTGCAGTCCAGGTTACCCTCCCGTCATCCCCCTGTCATTCTGGAGTTTATCTTTCCTTCTCTGTCTTCTACAACCAATGTGGTGTGTATGCTTGTAGATGAAGGTAAAGTTTATACTGATGCATGTATATAAATACATAATAAATATATATATATATATATATATATATATATATATATATATATATATATATTTTTTTTTTTTTTTTTGCGCTACCTTTTTGGGGGCACCTGCATCGGGGGCAAGAAAAACTAAGAAAACTGCGTCGGCTGCATGTTTTATACTCCTGATGACCTGACGTCATGGAAGAAAAGACAGCAACCGACGCAGGATCCAAGACTTTGGAATTCAGGCTGGCTGAGAGCAACCTGCCAGCAGATTGCCCAAAAGTAATGACTGCAACAGTGAATACACTCTAACAATCTTGCAGTCCTGGTTACCCTCCTTCCAGCCCCCTGACGATTTTCCTTTACTATGCTTAAAAGCTTTTTGGTGTATTTGCTTTTTTGTTGGAGGGTTAACATTGCATATATATAATAAATATATAAATATATATATATATATATATATATTTAATTGCTTACCATTGGGGGGGGGGGGGACCTGACATTTGGGGCAAGAAAAATGGATGTAATTGCGTCGGCTGCATGCTTTGTACCCCTGACTACCTGCCGTCATGGAAGATGAGACAGCAACCAACGCTGGCCCCAAGACTTTGATAATCAGGCCGACTGAGGGCTACTGCAAACAGATAACCCTAATGTGATGACTGCACCAGTGAATACACTCGAACATCTACATTTATGGTAAGTGTACACAACTGCACGTTTTCAATGCTTACTTCATCAGATTTCTGTACCTTGTTAGATTAGTTGTCTTTTTGAGTTAAAATTTAGAACAGATGGATATCTTTTCATCATTAATTAAATTAATGACTGAATGGTATCTATTTTTAAACAACCTTTTTTTTGAATTATCACTTGTGAATAGGCAAACTTACTCAAATCATATTAATAAGTTCACATTTACAAACATTATAGACTATATTGCAATATATGTGATGTATAATGTAAGCAGCATTACATAAATTATTCATTTCCTGCCTTCTCTTAAACATTATTCCTCCTCCAAAACATTTTTCTGTATGTATCGTTCCCACAATTTCAATTTTTTTCTGTATAATTTTTTTTTTTTTATTTTCTAAAGATCCTACTTCCTGTTTTAAGTCTGTTACAGTATTCATTATTTCTTCATGTATAGTTAGCTTAGGTTTTGGTTTCCATAGTTGCTATTTTGGCAGGCACCAGAATTAAACTCTGCAAGGCCTTACTGTGTATCTAGGCAGTTCAGATCCTGTATCCCAGTTCATTGGTTACATTCCTTTGCTAACTCAGTATTCTTGACAGAGTGCTCTATAAGAATTATTTCAAAGTCTGCCAACTCATTACACCTCTAAAACATATGTTCCCAGTTGTATCCTCCTCCCCCCATCGCAGCTCCAGCATTTATCATACCCAAGGAAAAATATATGGAGTCTGCTTAGGGTTTAAAAGTATCTATGCAAACGCTTCCAGGCAAAATTCCTGCATATTTCAGAGCCATATATACAGTGGATATAAAAAGTGTACACACCCTGTTAAAATGCCAGGTTTTTGTGATCTAATCACAATAAGTTATTTCATAACTTTTCCCACCTTTAATGTGACATATAACCTGTACAATTTAATTGAAAAACAAACCAGTTAGGGGAAAAAATATAAAAAATAAAAAAAAACCTACAATAAGCTGGTTGCGTAAGTGTGCACACCCTTAAACTAATACTTTGTTGAAGCACCGTTTGATTTAATTACAGCGTTCAGTCTTCTTGGGTATACACCTACCCTCCATTAAACAGACTCTGATTAACCCAAGTAAAGTTCAGCTGTCCTAGTAGTATTTTCCTGACATTTACTCAATTGCCTGCTACAGCAAAAGCCATGGTTCTGAGAGAGCTTACAAAGCATCAAAGGGATCTCATTGTTGAAAGGAGTCAGTCAGGAGAAGGGTGCAAAAACATTTCCACAGCATTAGATATACCATGGAACACAGTGAAGATGGTCATCAAAAACTGGAGAAAATATGTGACAACAGTGATGTTGCAAAGAACTGGACATCCCTCCAAAATTGGAAAGGCAAGATGAAAACTGGTCAGGGAGGCTGCCAAGAGACCTACAGCAACACTGAAGGAGCTGTAGGAATTTCTGGCAAGTACTGGTTGTGTACTACATGTGACAACAATCTTCCATGTTCTCCATATGTCTGGACTATGGGGTAAGATTGCAAGACCGGAATCCTTTTGTTACACACAAAAACCTGCAGGCCGGGCTAAAATTTGTAATACAATACAGCAAGTCTCCCAAAAGCATATGGGAAAATGTGTTATGATCTGATGAGACCAAGTTTGAACTTTTTGGCCACAATTCCAAAAGGTACGTTTGGCGCCGAAACAACACTTTGGATCACCAAAAGAACATTCCCCACAGTGAAGCATGAAGGTGGCAGTATCATGCTTTGGGGTTGTTTTTCTTCCGCTGGAACTGGAGCTTTAGTCAAGGTGGAGGGAATTATGAACAGTTCCAAATACCAGTCGCTTTTGGCCCAAAACCTTCAGGCATCTGCTAAAAAGATGAAGAGGAATTTCACCTTTCAACAAGACAATGACCCCAAGCATACGGCCAAATCAACAAAAGAATGGCGTCAGCAGAAGAAAAGTTTTGGAATGGCCCAGCCAGAGCCCAGATCTAAATCCAATAGAAAATCTGTGGGGTGACCTGAAGAGGGCTGTGCACAAGAGATGCCCTCACAGTCTGACAGATTTGGAGTGCTTTTGCAAGGAAGGGTGGGCAAATATTGCCAAGTCAAGATGTGCCATGCTGATAGACTCCTACCCAGGAAGACTGAATGCTGTAATTATTTCAAAAGGTGCTTCAACCAAGTATTTGTGCAAGGGTGTGTACACTTATGCAAACAGCGTATTGTATGTTATTTTTTATATTTTTCCCCTAACAGATTTGTTTGTTTTTCAGTTGAATTGTACAGGTTATAGGTCGCATTGAAGGTGGGAAAAGTTTTAAAATCATTTATTGTGGTCTCATCACAAAAACCTGGCATTTTTAACAGGGGTGTACACTTTTTATATCTACTGTATGTCCTCCCATTGTTTCTTTGTGAAGTGTATATTAACGTCTCTTCCTAATCTTCTGACCTCTTGATCCTATGGTTATCATGCAAGATTTTATATGCCCAATTAATTATACCTTTTTAAAAACTCAGCCAGTGTAGGTCATTCATTTAGGATTCCCCTATCCCTTTGGCTATGTTCTGATCCATCTCTGATGGGGAAGGCAATCACTTGCATGCAATCCAAATGTGTTCTTGGCCTCTTCCCATTCTGTTACCTTTCCTTCTGTAATTTATTTGTTCCAAATACCTTGATTCTGTTGCCAGCTTTCCCCCAGTAAATTCCAGACCCTCTTAATCATTCTTTGTAAACCTAATTGCAGTCATCCCTATCGGCAGAATCTCCATTCCCATGTTGACTTTGTTCTTGGTATTCATTCTGCTACCTTTATGACTAATATTCTGTATAACTGTAGCTGTTCTACTTAAAGGTCTGCATCCAAAATCCCATTCATTTCTTGTTGGATTGCCCCACTGCTTCATCATCATTCCATTCCACTCTGAACTGTAGCTTTCTGATTGTGTTATGTACAAGAACCTTTACTGTATATCCATATAGGCATTAATTATAAGAAAGTTTTCATAAACTACAAGTTTGGAAAAGGGTTTTTTCTGTTCCCCACCTAGCACAATAGGGGAGCACACCCAGTTAAGCACTTCAGTAACATGAGACCCAGTCTTAACAATTGTTAAGCAATGCTGCTCCCCAAAAACAGTTAACATTGGGTCTTGCACTAAAAACATATTGCTTGTCAGCAAATTGCAGCTGCAGAAGTCAAAATTGCGGTGCTTCTGGCAGTTGTCTATTCCTGTAGTATCTCCCTGACTCTTCACATGTCTTTCTGTCTGACAGTGCCCACTAAGTGCTTCACTGGCTGTGAAACTCAGCAAAACACTTTGCTCTTTCTTTTTTCTTTAACTAGTATTATGTGGAGCAGATAAACCTCCATGCATTACAAAGAATTATCCCATCACCAGTTGTAACCTAATGTTATGTGTTCTTGAGTTACCTCTCAAGGTGAATTTCTTGGCATTACACGTCTTTGATATGTAATAAGACAGTTACAGTAGGAGACCTAATCACAGTCCTCTATGGTCTATGCCTTCTATACTTTCTCAGTTTTTAAATTTTTATTTTATTTCAAAAATGTAGTAGTCATTGTATTGACTTAAGGGAATGCAATTTTGTAGGCAGTCTTAAGAATTTTACTATAAAATCTGCTGCTGCTTGGTTAAACTGTAAAGATGTGCTTATTTTTTACTGTTATAACTAATGATTTGACATTGTCTTCATTTGATCTTCAACCTGTGGAATAGGCACCAATGTCAGTGCCGAGTCGACTATCCAAGCTACAGTGCAGAAACTGAGCTCTTCCCCTATCCATAATGCCCCTCTCTCCCTCACTACCTCTGATCTCGTTTGCCATGATTCCAGGTACAAGTAAGTCGTCCAAGCTCTGTCTTTAGTGCGTGTTTTACTAGTTTTGGGCAGTGTTTGTACTTCAGGTACTGTTAATTTTTTTCTCTTAGTTTCTGAACTTTTCCCTACCCTTCGCGCCCTTCGTAGAGCGCAGTTTGTATATCTTTAATTCTCTTCTGGTCAGGCTCCCTTTCCAGTCTTTCTTGTCATGGCTGATAAATCTGATAAGGGTGCGGGATATAAGAAATGTACTGGGTATGGGCATAAATTACCACCCTCTGATGGTCACACGTAGTGTGTTTAGGTGTCCCTCACCTAGACACTGCTTTCTCTATTTGTGCGGGGTTTTCTTTCCGTACCCTTGCAGACAGGTGCAACAAGTTGATTTTAAAGGGTTTGTTGCCCACTTCTTCTGGTGCAGGCACAGGGACTCAATCTACTGTTAAGTCGCCTGATAGTATGACCAAGGATGAGGAGAGAGAGAGATGTCCAGAGGCAAGGACAGGCCCCTGGAGAAGTGGAGACTTGCAGACTCTTCCCCTTCTGCTGGTGAACCTTCTCCCAAGATTAGGCCTAGGTCATCTTCACCTCAGCCTAGGTTCTGTCCGAGCCCCTGGATTCGCCTCACCCAGGCACCACTCCAGGCCTGCATCTGTGGCTTCCTCTGCCTGGTCGTCCCATAGTTTATCCAAGAGAGAAGTGAACTGCCTGATGACAGTTCCTGCAGGCTCAGATCCAGCTGGGAGTCCTTCCCATCTTCACCCTACTGGGAGCGGGGGTCCTTCCTTTTTCCTTAATGGATGCTCTCCTTTCCCGAGCCCCAGGGCTTTGGGACCTTCAGATGTCAGAGTTGCTGGCATTGACTTTTTGGTTTCTTCAATGCTGACCATGGTTTTGAGTTCCTCTGTCCCTTTCTCTTCAGTGCTGGAGGGTTTTCTGAGTCGTAGTTCACTCGGCGTTGGTTCCAAGAGTTTGGTGTCTGCGTCAAGGGTTTCGGTGCCTTCCCTTCCCCTCGGAGCTTCAGCACTGAGCTGCTTGGCACAGACACCTCCATTGGTACAGATTGGGTTGGGGGGGTCAGCTCTACGGCATCGAACCCCTTTGCACAGATACATGCAGCACTGATTTCCCACTCCGCATCGGTGTTTGATGTGGTGGAGAGGTTCATCTCAACCTTGGCATTGAGATCCTCGATGCCTCCCTCTCCAGATCCTTTTCTGCTCCAGCTGGACTCTTGTCTCTAGTCCTCCACTTCAGTGGCAGCCTGTCCTTACCCTCCAGGTTTCTCTCTCAGTGGAGCCCCAGGCTTCTGGTTCCTCCTCGGAATCTCGCCCTGTGGAAGTCCACCAGAAGCACGTGTGCAAGAGGAGGCACATTGACTTCACCCCTGAGTCTCACTGAAGAAACTGGGAGGAAGGTGAGGGCTCCCCCCAATCTCCACCCGATGATGTCTCCTTTGGAGACATCATGGAAATTCTGCGTCAGGTTGGGTGGTCTGCCTCAAAGCCCAATCCAGATGAGTCAGTGTTCCTGGAGGTGTTCTGCGCAGGCCCATCTACTTCCTGGGTGACACCCCTACACACACACACACACCCCTACACACACACACACACACACACACACACACACACACACACACACACACACACACACACACACACACACACACCCCTTTGGTAGACCTCATTGCCCACAGGGCATGGAAGGAACTGGAAGCGGTGGAACCAGTAGCAAAGCACCTTGACAAGGTCCTTAGCCCTCCACAAGACAAGTTTTTTTGGTTGAAGAGTGTCCCTGTTGATGCCTTTGTGGTTGCAACTGCCACGAAGGAGGAGCTTGCCCAGGAGAGCTCCTTTGTCCATCCACCTGTCAGGAAGTCCAGAGTGATAGACTGGGGAAGCGTGTTTGTACATCGGCGACCTTCCTTCTCTCTCTCTGAGGGTGCTGAATTACATGGTGCATGAGATCACTCATTAAGGAGATTTCTGCATCTACCCCAGAGTCCATGTTGGCAAAGGAGAAGATCTCCTCTAGACTGGCCACTCTTAAAGCCATTTCTAAACACCTCTATGAGGCTCCTCTCCTATGCCATGGAAGGTGCATTTAGAGCAGCTAGTTCAGGCATCGTTACTAGGCGTCACACCTGGATGTGGCTTTGTGATTTCTCGGAGCCCTTCAAGGCATCTTTCACAAACTCCCCCTTCAATGGATCTACCCTGTTCGGTCCATCCGTGAGGGATACTTTAGCCCAGTGCGAGAAGGATGTTAAGACCCTGTCTGCCATCGCAATCCACTTTTCTACTCCTCAGCGTTCCTACTCCAGGTATCAGTAAGAAGCTGTGGTTCCAGAAGTCCAGAGCCTTCCATCAAGATGCAGTGGCCGCCTCTTCCCCTAGAGGCGATCGGGAATGATTCTTTTAGATGCTGCCCTAGTGGCAGGAGGGCTTTGAGTGAACAAGGGTCTCGGGACTCTTGCCCGGTTAAGCCCTTCCAGCGACCCTGAAGTGTTCCCCTAGCTGTTGTACCCAAGAAGCAGTTGAGGGAGACTTTTCTCTGCATCCATCAGCCTGGGAAGCCATCGCATCAGATCAAAGGGCGCTGAGGATAATATCCAGGGGTTATCTGATGCCCTTCACCCACCAAAGACCAGAAAGATTCTCCCGGGTTCTCCACCTGCTCACAGGGAGGCAGCCGAACTCGAAATGTCCACGCTGCTCAACAAGCAAGTCATCCAGCCCGTCCTCGCAGTACTATCCAGATCAGGAATCTACTCAGTGTTCTTTTTGGTGCCCAAAAAGACTGGGGAACAGACTGAGCTTGGATCTCACCCACTTCAACAGGTTTGTCACCAAGACAAAGTTCTGGATGGTTACAGTTCAGTCTATCCTTCTCTACTTTCAGAAGGACTCCTGGATGTGCTCTGTGGCCCTCCAGGACGCTTACTACCACATAAAAGATGGACAAGCATCACAGGAGGTTCCTGCGTTTTCAGTCAGGGGCCAGGCTTTATCAGTACAGGGTACTCCCATTTGGCTTCACCACAGCCCCCAGGGTGTTCACCAGAGTGGTAGCAGTACTCTCAGCATATCTCGGGCTTTAGGGGATATGTGTTTTCCCCTACCTGGATGACTGGCTTCTAGCTGCACCCACCAAGCATCAGCTTCTTCAGGCTAGGGACTAGTTCCTTCAGTTAGCCTCGACTTTTTGGCATCACGATAAAATTTTCCAGATCGAAATTGGAGCGCCTCTGTTCCCTGGAATTCATCAGAGAGCTGTTGAATACTTCTCTGTGCAAGGTCTTTCTCACCAGCGACAAGATTCATTCTCTTCAGGGCCAGATATGTGTTCTTCTAGAAGTGCCTCTGCCATCAGCAGCCCAATTCCTTCAAGCCCTGGGTTCTGTAGCAGCAACCATTGTTATTTTACCCTTGGCGAGACTACGCCTCTGGGTTCAGTAGTAGTGTCTGGAAAAGGCCCTGTCTCATCCCATTCTGCTCTCCAGAAACTGCAAGTCCTCTCTACTGTGGTGGTTAAACACACATAATTTAGCTGGAGGTCAGTCTTTCATGGCTTCCGCTCCTACGGCCACAGTCACCATGGATGCCTCCCGGCTCGGGTGGGGCAAGCATTGGCTGGGACGAACTGTTCAAGGGACGTGGTTAGTGTTGGAGACCAATCTACTGATCCATGTTCTGGAGGTGAGGGCAATGCTTCTGGCGTTGCAGGCACTGCATTCATTTCTCCCCCAAGGAGCGATTGCGATACAGACAGACATGGCAGTGATGTGGTATATCCTCCTTGGATTCTGGATCGATGTCCAGATCTGATTTCCAATGCGGAGGGTGATTATCACTCTGATCTGGAGAGCCTGATGCTCACAGCTTGGTTTCTGCAGTTCCAGTGATGGCTAGAGTTCCTGGGCTTTCATCTCCTGTGAAGCATGTATTGCTTTCCGCTCACAAGTCGTCCACCATGAAGAGTTATGTTAGTAAATGAAAAAGGTTTTCCATTTGGGCGTCCCACAAATCAGTGGATCCTTTTACTGCCTCTCTTCCTTCAGTTTCAGATTTTCTTGCTTGTATCTTCAACCAAAGTGCCAATTTCTCTGCAGTTCAAGTCCAACTAGCTGCCATATCCCATTATCATGGCAGACTAAAGGATTCTTCTTTGGCCGCTTCTAGATTGTGCAAGGCCTTTTTGAAAGGAACATTTCTTTACGACCTCCAGTTAAGGACCCAGTCCCTCCTTGGAATCTAACCTTTGTACTGCAGGTGCTGGTGTCATCTGCCTTTGAACCCTCTGCAAGAGTGGACCTACCGTTTCTGTCATGGAAAACTGCTTTATTGGTGGCTCTTCATCTAAACGGGTTTCTGAATTACAAGCGCTTTGCATTCAACTCCCGTACCTTATTTTTCACAAAGATCATGTTTCTCTTGTGCCAAATCCTTCCTTCGTGACCAAGGTCGCGTCAGAGAAGAATATTAATCAGGTCATTCATCTTCCTGTGTTCTTTACAAAGTTTCAAAACAAAGGGAAGTATCGATTACACATGCTTGATGTACATAGGCAACTCCATGTCTCTCTAGACAGAACCAAATCTTTCAGGAAGTCCAAGTCCAGATTGGGATCGCCGGTTTACAAGATAACCATTGCCAATTGGATTGCGAAATGTATTGTGAGAAGCATGATGTTCCTCTTTCTTCTGCAGTGAAGGCACATTCTACCAGGGCTATGTCTACTTCAGCAGGCTTTTCCTCCAGGGTACCAGTTAATGAGATATGTGCTGCAACTACATGGGCTAGTTCTCGCACCTTCATATCCCATTACAAATTAGATATTTCATCTAGGCGCAGAGCTTCCGTTGGTTGTGCCATGCTCCTAAACATCCTTCCTTAGGGCCACCCAGGGCTCAAGTAGCTGGGGACTCTTTGTCTTCAGCCTTCCCTCCCCTCCTTCCCCCTTTCCATGAGTATTTGGCCTGGCAGAGGAGGCCTTCTGTTCTCTGTCTATGCCTCCTCTTCTAGGGGTTGTTGAGTCACCGTGTTTTTCTACGGGTTTGGGTCAAGAACCTATTTGTCAGACAAACTCGATCTGAGGTAGTGAGGGAGAGAGGGGCATTGTGGGTAGGGGAGGAGCTCAGTTTCGGCACCATACCTTAGATATGGCTGGTTCAGCACCGATGTTTGTTCCTATCCCACAGGTTGAAGACAAATGAAGAACAACAATACAGATGGAACATTATGGTGAGTACATAACTTCTTTTTTTAGGCCACTGCTTTAGCTTGCACATGTACAAACAGTCCCATTCTTGGTTGCTTAACTAACGGGCAGTTATTGATAACTGCTGTCAGCTTTCTTGGACAACTTGGTTAGGTGCAGAAATAATAATGAACACGAGAAGGAACAGTAAGGCAGTGCAGAAGTTAACAACACTTTTTGTTTTCTAAACTAGAACAGATCACAGGCCTCTGAAGCATCACTGGACACCGACCCCGTTGCTGGTAATGCACAGAAATTCCTCTGTTCCCAATCTCCGGTTAGATGAGAGAAAAAAGGAAAATGTGAAGACTGCTGGTTTGACGGCCTTGAATCGAACTTCAGCACTTCAGGATGAGCTCAGTCGCTTGAGAGCACAGATTGCCCGGATTGTGGCTGCTGATGCTGGTATGTGACAAATTACGTGAGCAGAAACTGTTATGTTATTACGTGAATAGCTGCTGGTCTTTAGTATATCCCAGAAAAGTGTAGCTGTACTGCCCCTGTAACACAACAGTTTTTTCTTCTGATACTTTTACATGTTCCACTTTGTGCTTGTGCAGGCTGATTGGCTAGATGGCTGGATATGTGAAGACTGTATATGTGAAGACTGTGTAATTAGTTGTGACACTGTAGTAAAGTCTAGACAGCAGTCTTCAAGATTTCATTGTCTTATTTGTCTGCAGACTGCACATGTCTGTGTGATGCATTGTTTACTTGTCCTGATTAGTAAGTAAAGTAGTAGTTTTCAGATTCTGTTAATCAGACTTTTTTTAATTTTAGGATTTTAAAGCTGTTAAACTAGTGAAATGACGGATGGGTACAGGCTCTGTTCTTTATTGTGTTTTGGAACAAATATTGAATCTCAAAAATTTGTGGTGGGGTTGGTCAAGCAGCCATGGGCCAGCTGTCTTAGTGAGAAGACTTTTTTTTTTTTTTAATGCTTTTTAAAATAGCTTGATGGTGGCTGCCTTTTTGGTGTCACTGTTCACAGCAACAATGTGTCTTCCACCCACAATACCATCTGCCTTCATTGACACAACAAGGTCTTTATTGTTCTCTACTGACATACACTACTACTACTCTGAACCTCTTGTTTCTCTGAGTGTGAAGGCAAAAACAAAACAAAAAATCCTGCTGATAATGAGCAAATGTGTTTAGTCATGCCACCTAAATTTATGCCATCTATGAAATAAGCTCTTGAATTCTATAATCAGTGTAAAATACTTTTTGGTGTGACCCCATGGTGCTGAAGGATGAAGCCCTTAGTATGTTCCAGCTGACTTGGATTTGACTAGTGGCATGGACGCTGGAGGGATCAGGTGGAAGGAAGGATGGGAATGAGGGGCTGATGGCAGCTTATCCGTCCTGAGGCTCTTTGTCTAGGCTCATTGCAATAGATTTAGACAGGCCAGCTCCGTGCTGCAAGCTGTATACCTCTTGCTGTAAACAGTGTACTGCTTAGTGTTGAGGATGCACATTGTGGAGAACACTCATGCTTCTCCTGTAGGCAGCAATTGCATGGGTTGGGAAGGTGTTAAGGCATAGTTCCCAGCAGCAGTATAAAATTGCATGCGCATTCTGAATCTCCTCACCAGCCATAGATGGGAGTTGGGTTGTTTCGGCGGAGGCTAAGGTAGGTCTGGTAGACCAAGTGAACAAGGAGAAGAGTTTTTAGCAGTTGGTCAGTTGTGGGGAGAGGGAGCAAACGGGGGGGGGTTTAATTACTTTTTAAACAAAAACTTACATTAGATGGTCATTCAGGAGTTTACTTGGTCAAAGTAAAAGCACGTTAATTAACATTTCAGTGCTTCATTACAGTTAAGATATCACATTTTAACACTTTTCAGACTGGTCATTTTCATGCCCTTAATTGCTAAAGTGCCAAACGGAACTGTCCTTTTGTTAATGGGGTTTAGATTCTACATCCCCAACTCCTAGACATCTTGGGTGCTTCTAACAGAAAATGCATTTCTTTGGTTCATAGGTTGGTACTAGGCTATCGACTCTAGGGCCTATATAAGCCTATCCATAACAATTCCCTGGCTATTTCTTCCCACCATATTTACTTCCCTGGACCCCTGTCTAGCATAGTGACTGATGTGATCCCCGGTGTGAAATTCCTATCTTCCATCCAAATGTCAAGGTTCTTTTTGAAGAGGGCCAAAGAGGCGCTCTGCTTGACATGTATGGGCAGTCTGTTCCAGAGTCTGGGGAGTCTCTGGGTCAGGGACCTATCCCTCCAGCATATTTTGTTCATTGTGATGACAAGGTTTAGATCTCTGGAGCGTGCGACTCTGAGGGATTTGGATTTCTTTAAGTGTAGCATGTCCAGCAGCTCTTGGTTTGACATGGCCTTGTATGTTAAGCAGAGATCGCCTTTGAGTAGACGATATGCAACAGAGTATAGCTGGAGTTTTTTTTAGATGGTCCGCATTGGGCATCTGCTTTAGGCCTGATGTTCTTCGTGTTTCACTGCTGCAGTCATCACATTTGGGTTATCTGCTTGCAGTAGCCCTCAGTCGGCCTGATTAACAAAATCTTGGGTCCTGCGTCGGTTGCTGTCCCATCTTCCATGACGTCAGGGGTATAAAGCATGCAGCCAACGCCATTACATCAGTCTTTCTTGCCGTGCGGTGCCAGAAGCACTTCGCAAGTGCCGGTCGGCCGACTCCTGGAATTTTCATTTTCGAGTTTCAGAACCGAAGTCTTCAACTAAGCTAAGTACCCCATTGGGGAAACTTTTTCTTGCTCTAAACTGATGTCAGTAAAAGTCAGTAATTGTATTTCTTGTGGAAAGCAAATACCTCATAAAGATTTTTATTCGTACTGCATTCCTTGCCTAGGCCCTGACCATGACGTACCTCCCTGTCTGTGCCTTATTTAAACAACAAACTATTTATCGTCAGTACATTTATGCTTGTAAATAATTTTGGTACTCTGTTCAATTATCCAGATATGGCTTCGGTAAGCCACCAGACTACCGACATTCCGAAAAAACAGAGAGACCAGACCGCATAAGTCCAAAGCTGCCGACGACTGTTCTAAGCTAGTCGCCAGTTCGCCGGTACTCAGTGAGGGCTTTCACAGCCCCTGATACCTGCTACTTGATTCGCAGGCCTCTACTAAGAACCATTCGGAGACCGGTATGCTGCGAGATGCTTCAACTGTCTCTACCTTGGATGGGTTCTGAGCCACTGTGCAGGCACCGGCTTCTGAGGGTGTATTCAGGCCTACTGACTTCTATATTAAACCAATGCCATTTTCTTCTTCAAGGCCTAAAACTTGATCCATGCTAGAAAACCGACGCCCAGACCACATGGTCAGGCCTCTGTCTAAAAAATAAATGGTAAGAATGGCTGAAGACATTATTTAATCAGGGGAAGCCAACCTTCCACCTCTAAGAGACCTAGGACTGCGTTTGCTTATGATTCTTCTGATCAGGATTCTAAAATTTCTGTTTCCTCTGATGACCAGGATTTACCCTTCTCTACCTTATGAGGATTCTGATGCAGAGGACTGTATTCCCTCTGCTTCCCCTCCAGAAGATTTCTCTTGGTAAAACCTTGCATACTCTTGGGCAGCATTTTTGTTTGGAAAGCCTGAATTACTCTGAATCTAAAAAGAGGCTTAGGGATTTCTTACTCCTGCCCCATCACAGGCCTTTATTTATCCCCCGTGTACTGGGCATTGTTGATGATGCCTTTTCGGAATCTAGCTTGGCCCCTGACTCTCTACCTTCTGCTCCCAGAAAACCTGATAGATATTACAGGGATGTTCATCGTGCATACAGCTGCAGTAATCACAGATGGGTTTTCTGCCGTCAGGCGGTCCCTCGGTCGGCCGAATTCCAAAGTCTTGGTCCGGCGTCGGTTGTCGTCGCTTTCTCTTCTGACGTCAGTGAGGCCAGAGTATATAAGACACAGCCGACGCCATGTTCTTCAGTCTTTTTTGCCGCGCGGTGCCCGAAGCAGAAGCAGTTCGCAAGTGCCGGTCGGCCAGCTCCTGAATTATGGAAAATTTGGAACCGAAGTCTTCATTAAAGCTAAGTACCCCATTGGGGAAACTTTTCTTGCCTCAGACCGATGTCAGAAAAAGTTAATAATTGTATTTCTTGTGGGAAGCAAATACCGCATAAGGATTTCCATTCCCTCTGCATACCTTGTTTAGGCCCAGACCACGATGTCTTGGGCTGTCGCTTTTGCGCTACCTTCAATAAACGCACTATTAAGCGTCGGGCGGAGTTCGCCCAACACTATTTTGGTAAAGCTTTTGATTATAAAATGTCATCGGACACTACGACTACCGTTTTGTCAAAAACACAAGGACAAGGACTGACACGAGGCCCGCGGTTCCCGCTGACACCACGCCAAAACAGGCTACACGTCCGGTTCTCAGCGAGGCGCCTTTGCAGTCCCTGACTACCGACGACACTCCTTTGGCGGTGTCCTCTGTACCCGAGACTGCTGGGTCCTCGGCCCTTTCCCAGACTACAACCGAAGCCTTTGCTAATGTTGAGCCTACTAATGTGGACAGGTTCACCTCCACCCATGGTGTCTTTAGACCCTCATCTTCCTTTTCTATTAAGGCCTTTACTAAATCCAAAGAAGCCAGGCATCCCAAGAGGCCTGTTGCACAGGGCCCATCTCCAGGTCCCATGCCTAAAAAACAGATGCTTAAAATGGCTGAGGATTTAATTACTCTTATCAGAGGTTCTCAACCCCCCCCCCCAGACAAGAGACCCAGAGTGGAGGAAGATTCTCCTTCTTCTGATCAGGGATCCATTTTATCAGAACATTCTGATGTAGAGGAACACTCTTACTCCCCTTTTGAGGATTCGGATGCAGAGCAGTCCATCCCCCCCTGAGGATTTTTCCTTTGGGGAAACCTTGCACACCTTGAGGGAACACTTCCATTGGGAAGGCCAAGACTTTTCAGATTCCAAGAAAAGACTTAGGGAATTTCTTTTGTTACCTCAACACAGACCTCTGGCGATACCCCCTGTTTTGGACATACTTGATGATGTGTATTCGGAGGCTTGCCTCAACCCGGATTCTCTGCCTCCTTCACCAGTCAAACCTGATAGGTACTACAGAGTACTTAACTCTCACCAATTTCTCTTCAAAAGCCATAATGCTGACCCTGAAACCATTTCACAAGGCCCCAAGGGTTTGAAGGCCTCCTCTGCCAAGAATCCACTTCCTGCAGAAAGAGAGTCAAGATCTTTAGAAAGGTGGGGAAAAAAGGTATATACCTCGGCCACCCTAGCCATGAGGGCCTTAAATTGTCAGTTTCATATGCTTAAATATCAACAGTTCCTGTTATCACAATTAAGGAATAAAATATCTCAACCTGAACAACCAGATTTGAAGGAGTTACAGGATATGATGCATAGTGCAGAGCAAGTGGGTAAACACACTTTACAATGTGGTTATGATGCCCTAGAGGCCTCAAGTAGAGCGGCTGCTACAGGATCAGTCATTCGCAGACATGCCTGGCTTAGAGAACAAAACTTGCCTGATCATGTGAAAGCTAAACTTCTAGATGCTCCTTTACAAAAGGATGTGCTGTTTGGTACTAATGCTGAGGAGATACTATGTAAAATGGAAGAAAAAGCCAAATCTATGCAAACTGTCAAAGCCTTTTTACAGGTCCAACCACCACGTTTTAGCAGAAATTGGCCTTCAAAAAACTGGTCCTTTCCAGCCACTGACAAGCCCCAAAGAGGTAGATACAGACGCACAAGGGGCAGAGGTCAATCACAAGGATCATATAGATGCCGACAATGGCAAACTCCAGCACCAAGAGGTGGCGAGGACAGTGCTCAACAATACAGGAAGCAAACCCAATGACTCCCTCATTTCCATGCCAAGCATGACTCAGCTGGTAGCACCTTTGGGAGGAAAGCTAGCATTATTTGCAGACAATTGGCATATTGTCAACAGACAAATGGATCCTGGACATTATAAGCAGAGGTTACAAATTTCAATTTCACACTCAAAATGAGAGGCATGCCAAACCCGCCACAGAATCAAAGGGCAGAGGCACAACTACAAATTTCAAAGCTCATAAGCATGAGAGCTATTCAAGAGGTACCTACTCACGAACAAGGTCAGGGGTTTTTATTAAAGACTTTTTCTGGTACCAAGGAAAGGAACCGACTGGAGACCCATTTTGGACTTATCCATCCTAAACACATTTCTACTCGTACCAAAATTCAAAATGCTCACATTACAGCAACTTCTTCCCATGCTGGGCAAGGAGTTTTGGCTGGTAACATTGGACCTCAAGGAGGCATACCTGCATGTCCCAATCGGACAAAGCTGCAGAAGATACCTCAGATTTCTTGCAGGTTCAATCCACTATCAATTCTCTGCATTGCCCTTTGGCTTATCTACTGCGCCCAGAGTATTCACAAAGTGCCTGGCATCAGTGATTGCCTACTGCAGACTTCAAGGGATACAAATTTACCCTTATCTGGACGACTGCCTGATCCAAGCGGACAGCAAGCACATACTTCTGGAACATCTGGCATATGTGACATGGTTACTGCATTCTCTGGGATACACAATCAACAAAGAGAAATCAAGACTAACACCATCTCAGAAAATAACTTTCCTGGGTGCCAACCTGGACACAAACACCCAGATGGCCTACCTTACGCCAGAAAAACAGGGGCAACTATCTCGATACTTCAAAATACTAGCAAAAAGTACCAGGCTTACTGCAAGGAAAATCCTGCAGGCTCTGGGATTCATGGCATCTTGCATTCTTTTAATTCCATGTGCAAAGCTGCATATGAGGAAACTTCAATGGTACCTAAAAAACCTATGGTCTCAACACAGTCAGTTTGGAAACAATAATACCAATAATCCCATGTTTGCAAAAGGAATTTCTATGGTGGGCCCAAGCATGTCAAGCAAACGCAGGCCTTCCATTCTGCAAGCCTCAAGCAAAGCAAGTTATCACAACAGACGCCTCAGATTACGCCTGGGTGGCGCACATGACGGACAGGTGCATCCAGGGCAAATGGTCCCAAAAGGAAAAGCACCTTCACATCAATCAAAAAGAAATGCTAGCAGTAATAAATGCAATTACAGCTTTCAAGGACTTCCTGCATCCAGGAATATTACTGATAAGAACAGACAACACCACAGTAATGTGGTACATAAACAAACAAGGAGGAACACATTCATACCCCTTGTGCAGACTAGCCATGACTCTTTGGAACTTGGCTCTGCAATGGCAAATCGAACTTCAAGCACAGTACCTGCCAGGATTGGAAAACACGCTGGCAGAGAATTTAAGCAGAAATATGCCAGATCCACAGGAATGGAAGTTGTATCCTCAGGTGTTTACAGAAATAACCCAAGCATGGGGGAGGCCAGACATAGATCTCTTTGCCTCCCACAGGAATCATCAATTGGAAAAGTTTTGTTAGAGGACCTTTCATCCAAAGGCCTGGTGAGTGGACGCCCTTTCATTCAGTTGGACAGCATGGACAGTTTACGCATTCCCACCTCTGCCTCTTCTGCCCAAGGTGCTTCTGAAAGCAAGAGCAGACAGACCGAAGATGATACTGATTGCTCCAGATTGGCCAAGGCAACACTGGTACCCACTGCTGAGGAGCCTAACACATACTCCTCCCTGGTCCCTGCCTCTAATGCCTCTTCTGCTGACTCAACACAGCTACAAAACTCTTCAGTCAGCTGAAAACACTCAATCTCGCTGCATGGAAAATTCCTTAACACCACAACAGACCCTACTCTCCGAGGAGGTGCAGGATGTCATTTTGGAGGCCAGAAGGCCATCTACTAGAAAAGCTTACTCCGCAAAATGGAAGCAGTTTTGTGTGTGGAATGAGAAAAAAGGCCAGGACCCTAGAAAACTGAACTTGCCACAGGTATTACAGTAAAATGGGTTTTAAATAGTTTCCCAAGTATACAGATTCCACTTTCACTCCTTACCAACCCCAAACGGTTGGTCAGACCTACCCTCAAATCAGTGGGTGGAGGCTCAAAAGCAAATTCTCGCTCTCTTAAGCATCAGGGCTAGTCAGCCTGTTCCAGAAGAGGAACGGGGACAAGGTTTCTACTCTTTTCCTGGTACCCAGAAAAGACAACGTCTGGCGTCCTATACTGGACCTCTCTATACTAAACACATTTTTGGTGATTCCAAAATTCAAGATGCTAACTCTTCACCAACTGCTTCCTATGATAGGCAAAGATGTCTGGTTGGCAACACTGGATTTAAAGGAAGCTTACCTGCACATCCCAATAAGGGAATCCTGCAAAAGATACCTATGCTTCAAAGCAGGATGCATGCACGATCAGTTCTCTGCACTGCCCTTTGGTATATCTACTGCGCCCAGGGTATTCACAAAGTGCCCAGCTTCAGTCATTGCATTTTGCAGGCAAAGAAATATCCAAATATATCCATATCTGGATGATTGTCTAATTCAGGCAGAACACCAGGACATACTATTGAGTCATCTGGCATTTATACAGAAATTACTAACTTCCCTGGGGTACACTTTAAACAAAACAAAGTCACATCTTGTGCCCTTCCAGCAAATTGTATTCCTGGGAGTAAGCTGGAACACAACTTCCCAGATGGCTTTTCTCATGCCAGAAAAACAAGTTAATTTGACAGCCTACTTCAAACTACTGGCCTCAAAGACCCAGCTATCTGCAAGGAAAATACTGCAAGCCCTGGGGTTCATAGCCTTCTGCATTCTACTAATTCCATATGCAAGACTGCATATGAGGAAACTACAGTGGTATCTAAAAAGGCTATGGTGTCAACATTCTCAGAATCTAGAAGCAATGATTCCTATCATACCTTGTCTACAGATAAGAGTTCCTTTGGTGGGCAGAGGCCTGCCACCAAAACAAGGGACTGCCATTCACTGTATCCCCTGCCGCCCAAACCCTAACAGACGCTACAGACTATGCATGTGGACTGCCATTCACTGTATCCCCTGCCGCCCAAACCCTAACAGACGCATCAGACTATGCATGTGGGGCTCACTTGGCAGGGAATTGCATTCAGGGCAAATGGAACCCAAGTCAAATGCACCTGCACATCAATCAGAAAGAAATGTTAGCTGTACAGAATGCTATGACCGCCTTTAAGGACCACATCCTTCCAGGACAATTGTAAAGACGGACAACACCACTGTTATGTGGTACATAAACAAGCAGGGGGGACCCACCCTTACCCTCTCTGCAGACTAGACATGGTTCTGTGGAACACAGCCTAACCTACAGGCTCAATTCCTGCCAGGAAAGCTAAACACACTGGCAGACGATCTAAGCAGAAATCTCATGGACCCACACGAGTGGAAACTGGAGCCAAAGATATTCAATATGTTGAGAAACAAATGGGGGAGCCCAGATATAGACCGGTTTGCCTCCCCCCAGAACTACCAATTGAAAGAATTCTACACAAGGACTCCCCACAAACAAGCTTGGAAAGTGGATGCCCTGTGCTTCAGTTTATGCCCTTCCCCCTCTGCCTCTCCTTTCCAAGGTACTACTAAAGATCAAACAAGACAAACCAAGGACGATATGGATTGCACCAGACTGGCCACGCCAACACTGATACCCCCTTTTGCGCAGTGTGTCACTGCTAGCACCATGGCACCTGCCTCAGACCCCTGTCCTGCTGTCACAGCAGGAGGGCCAGATTCTGCACCCACGATTTCAAACCCTGAACCTGGCAGCCTGTCTAATTACCTGATCTCTCTGTTACCATACCTCAGTAAGCAAGTGTTTGATGTCATTCTGAAGGCAAGGCGGCCTAATACTAGAAAATCCTATGCTGAAAAATGGAAGATTCTGTTCCTGGAACCAAACTCAAAGGATGGGCACAGCAGCGCCCAGTTTACCTCAGATTCTTCAATACTTAACTGAGATGCTGCACAAGGGCCTTTCCTTTTTCTCCATCAAAATTCATGCCTCAGCCATATCAGCTCATTACAACACAGAACCACCCCTCTTCTCTCATCCACTGCTGAAGCAGTTCCTCAGAGGGGCCAAAAACTTAAAACCACCCAAGAGAGCCCCTACTCCAGCCTGGGACCTTAACTTTGTATTGGAAAAACTCACTGTACCTCCTTTTGAGCCAGCTGCAAATGCAGAGTTGAAATTCCTTTCTTGGAAAACAGCCTTCCTTTTAGCCATCACTTCAGCTAGAAGGGTGTCTGAATTACAGGCCCTCATGGCAGTGGAGCCTTTCATAATTTTTCATGCGGATAGGGTATCCCTCAGTTCCAATCCCTCCTTCATGCCCAAGGTGGTATCCAGTGTGCCCCTTAATCAGTCCATTCATTTGCCAACCTTCTTTTCTAATCCACAGAACAAAGGGGAATGAAGTCTGCATTCCTTAGATGTGCACAGACAACTTAGATTTTATTTGGACAGGACTAAACCTCTCAGGAAATCTGAACAACTGTTGGTTGCATTTGCTGCAAGGGCAGAGGGGAAGGCCATTTCAAAGCAAACCATTTCTAAATGGATAGTCTATTGCATTAATTTCTGCCATAAGCACCATGGAAAGTCTACCCTACAAGGGGATTCGACCACATTCTACCAGAGCTGCATCTACCTCTACAGCCTTTCTTAGAGGTGTCCCTACCAGGGACATCCTAGAAGCTGCTACCTGGAGTTCTGTACATACCTTCACCAAGCATTACCATTTGCCAATTTTCTCTAAATCCAGAGCTGGCTTTGACACTGCATTTTTGCAGGGCCTTATAGCTGGTCCTAATGCTACCTAATTTCCTCCTCCCATCCTTAACTTTGGGAGTCTACCCAAATGTGTTGACTGCAGCAGTGAAACATGAAGAACATAGTACAGTTGTGTACACTTACCATAAATGTAGATGTTAGTGTATTCACTGTTGCAGTCCTAGTTACCCTCCCTTCAACCCCCTGACTTCTATTGACTATACCTCCTATTCTTGCTTATGTTAAAGCTTTTTGGTGTATTTGCTTTTTTGTTGGAGGTGTAACCTTATATAATTGCTTCCCATTATGGGGACACCTGACATCTTGGGCAAGAAAAACTGATGTAATGGCATCAGCTGCATGCTTTGTACCCCTGACTACCCGACGTCATGGAAGATGGGACAGCAACTGACGCAGGACCCAAGACTTTAATCAGGCCGACTGAGGGCTACTGCAAGCAGATAACCATAATGTGGTGATTGCAACAGTAAATACACTTGAACATCTACATTTATGGTAAGTGTACACAACTGTACTGTATTCATTTAGTGGGTTATTTCTGCAGCCTTTCCAGTTGTTGCAGATGTCTTGAGAGGTGCATATCAAACGGGGCGTTGTATTCTATAATGGGTCTAATGAGGGATGAGTACAGTGGGACAATGACCTCCCTTTTTCTGGATGAAAAGCCCTTGGGGATGAGGTGTGCCACACAGGATTTCCTGACTGTTGTGGTGATGTGGTTATCGAAAGTGAGACCACTGTCCATCTGTGTCCCTAAGTCTCATCACATTTTCAGTGTTTAGTGTACTGCCACCTATGTGTTAATTCACTGGTACATGTTTTTTCCCCAAAGGGGATAACTGTACATTTGTTGGCATTGAGCTTGAGCCCATGGTGCTGGCACCAAGCATCTGTTTCTGTAAGGCCCTTTTGTAGAATATCCACATCATTTGAGGATTCAATAATGGCTCCCAGTTGGCAGTCATCTGCGAACTTTGTTAGCCAGAGTCCCTTAGTGTTGGCCTGTACTTCAGAGAAATAGATGCCAAACAAGAGTGGTCCCAGGACTGAACTCTGAGGTACTCCACTTGTCTGGATCTGGATTTGGAGTCTGATACTTTTGCAGTGTGGGTTCTGTCAGTAAGCCAGTTAGCAACCCATCGAGTGACGTAGGGATTAATGCCCAGCTTAATAAGTTTATCTATGATTTCCAGAGTGGGGGGTGGTGTTGAAGGCCTTGGCGAGGTCCAGATAGGCTGTGTGGACTACCTTACCCTCATCCACAGCTCTGGAGATTGATTCGAAGAAGTCAAGTCAGGTTCAGGAGACTAGATTGGCCCTTCACGGACCCAAACTGGGTGGAGTCCAGTGTTTGAAGTTTGACAGTGTCTTTGTTTATAAGTTCCATGCTAATACATTCCATGGCCTTGCAGATCAGGCTCGTCAGACTGATGGGGCAGTAGTTCCCAAGGTGGATTCCCCCTTGCGGAGTGTAGCTGTGCGCCACTCTGTGGGCATGAAGCCTGAGGTGAGGCTATGATTTAACATGACACTTGGGTGAGGTGCCCGTTCATTTTATAGTTCATGTAGTACACAGCCCGGGATGTTGTCTAGTCCCATGGATGCTGTATTCTTAGCTTTGGAGAGTGCGGTTTTTACCTGTGTGGCTTTTATTACGGAATTTGGCAATCTTTCAGTATTGAGATGGACCCTTTAGGGGGTTGAGAGGAGGTGAAGTTGACACTGAATTGATCTGCCAGGATATTGGTAATATCCTTGAGATCAGTATATTTAATGTCATTCTGTTGTGGCTTAAAGCAGATCTGAACATTGCCATTTAGATTCTTGACATAGCTATAGAATGCCTTGTGGTTGTCTTTGAAATCTTTGGCAATTTTATTTTCGTAACTAGCTTTGGAGGATTTTATGAGGGATCTCAGCTTCTTACTGAAGCTGGTAAGGGAGTTTTTTGCATCCTGGGATTTTCCTCTTTTCTGCAACAGTTTCTTCCTTTTGTTGTAAAGTTTGTTTATGACCGAGGACCACCAGATTGGCTTCCTTTTTTTGGAGGAGAGCATCTTGGTTTTGTTTGGGAAGGCACGATTCATGCACAAGTGGATGTGTTCGTATAGTGCCTTAGTGTAGGATTCAGCAGTCGAACTTTCGGTTCCCATCTGCATGGATGTCATGAAGTTTGTCACTTCTGACTTAGTAGCATGAAGTTGGCTTTGAAGTTTTTTACGGAGGTTTCCTTACTGGGTGGGAGGTTTCCTTACTGGGTGGGGGAGGGATGTGGAAGTCAAGGGTGGATTAGCTTATGATCAGACCTGACCAATGAGGGGGTGTCCATAGGTGTGGAGCATAGATTTGCTATGTTGGTAATGACCAGGTCTAGGATATTGGAGCCCCTTGTGGGACTACAGATTAGTTGATCCAGATCATTGGAAGTTATGAATTTCAAGAACCGTTGGGCAAAGGTGTTGGTACATGAGTAGTTTTCCCAGTTTATGGCAGGGTAGTTGAAATCACCCAGTATTAGGGTGTTTGGTTGTATCTTAATATTTTCCAGTATTTAGAAAGGTGTAGTGAGAATCTTGGGGCATGGTTGCGGATCTGTAGCAAGCTACAGTTTGGAATGCAGTCTTACCTAGTGTTAGTTGCACCTGAAGAATTTCAGATGCATTGTGTTGGGCAACTAGCCTGGTGGTGTGAGTATCCTTGGTGAATATGGACACTCCTCCACCTTTAGTGTTTCGGTCCTGGTTTGGTGGCCGAAAAGTGTGTTAAGAGTTGTAGCCTGGTATTGCAGGGGTGCTCTCTGGAGCCTTGAACCAGGTCTCAGTTCTGCATAGATATTGATGTTCTCCATTTTTAGGAGTGCCTCGCATTTTGAGGTTTAGACTTCTAGCATTGAGTACCATTACCTTCAGATTTGTCATGTTTGTACCGGTTATGGTGGTAGTTTTGTCCTTTGAACTTTACCTAAAAAAGGCACTATAGGGGTGGCAAGAGCCTTAGCCATTAACCTGAATCCCAGGGGTGACCGGTACAGACCATCTCTGGCAAAGCATCGTGGTCTGTCAATCATGTCGTCCCAGACAGATACTGGATCCCCTTTGACTGACAAAAGAAGCTTAGCCAGTTGTTGAAGTCAATCATTTTGTCTTTATACTGTGGTATCCTTCTGGACGAAGGCAGGATGCTACTCAGGGCTAGGGTCATACCTGCCTGGGACACATGATCCAAGAACTCTTCCATGTCTTTTTCTGTAGTCTAGGGAGGTACATCTCTAGTCATTCACTCCAACATAGACAATGACAGAGTCATATTTGTACTTGTTGTGAAGTGACTTGAGTGCATGCATTATGTGGCGGATCCTGGCATCCGACAGGCAGCTGACTATAATTTTCTCCTTGTTCATCCTGGTGAGTGGGACATCAGTGTACCTGACTGTAGAGCCACCTATGACTAAAGTGTTTGGTATGATGTCTTGCCTTAGGGGCTGTTGGGTGGCACACTGGGGTTGTGAGCTATGTGGCACTTTGGTTGTGATTGGTGTTCGTTTGCGAGGTCCTTGCTGCTTGGGCTGGTTACTGTTAAGGGCCTCAGCATATGAGAGTTTAGTGTTGCTATGTGAGGATGTTGGTGGTGTGGGTTTAGAAGGGCTATGTGTTGCTTGAGGTGTAGTGCAGGTGTTAACCTTCTCCTCTTGAATGTCTAGCACAATCTTGGGTGGCGAGAGCCTTGTTTCCAATTTGGCTATCTAAGTGCATCTCTTGCAGGTTGTAGTGTTGGGTGGTAGGAGGAGAGGGCTGTCTGTGTATGTGAGGCAATAGCTGCATTGCCCCAGTATGCACAAATTCACCAGGTGGACAGGAGAAATCACCGGAAACTGACCCTTGGACATGCCTGGTTTGGTGCTTTTTTTTTGTTTGTAAAGTATAAGAGCTGTTTTCCCTTACCTTAGCAAGGTACTTGGCAATTATAGGCTGTTTAGTGCCTGCGATTAATTTCTCCTTATTAACAAGGAGAGTTGAGTGCGTGTATCAGTTTAAGGCTTCCTAGTGCTTTCCAGCAGGCTTTAGAGCAAGTGCTAGTCACAGGGATGCTTTAAGGTGAGATGAAAAAAACATGGTTTATCCTAAACACTGCAGTGTGCACTAGAGGAATTAGATGTGAAAGTAGGTAACAAAGTTTTACCTGTCTAAAAAGTTAAGTTTTAGTGGAGAGTCACTATTAAAACAGCAAGATAGATTGAAAGGGGGTGGTCACTTTTGTATTGTGGTACTATGGAATACAGTGGGGTGGCCAATAAATTTAAATAGTTGAGGGGGGGTGGTTTCACAAAATAATTCTGTGCTTACACAAGCCAGTAAAAGTAGACAGGAAATGAGATGTATGGTCAAATTAACATAAGGGTCAGGCAACTAGAAAGACAGTGGTGTTAAGAACATGACACTAACCAGGTGGGAGGGTGGGGTTTCTGCCTGACTCACAAGAGACAGAGCTGTGGTCTCCAAGTTTTAATATGCAGTTAAAAGCAGAATAAAAGTAAAACACAATGTAAAGAAAACAAATCACAGTATTCAAAATAGAAAAAGGCAAAGTAATACAAAATACAACAAATAAAAAGCAAACTAACTTTTCCCTCACAGCAAAGTGTATCAGAGTCTGGGTGAGCCTTTCTGGTAAAGGTCTGAAATGTTTTATATTACCCCTTAAATAGAATGTTTAGTTCCTAGCTCCACCCCCTCGGTTCACATATGATTAACCTTAACTGACCTGTTCTATTTTGTGTGAGTCCTTAATTGATCCGTTATGATTTCTGCCTGACTCACAAGAGACAGAGCTGTGGTCTCCGAGTTTTAATTTGCAGTTAAAAGCAGAATACAAGTAAATCACTAGGTAAAGAAAACAAATCACAGTATTCAAAATAGAAAGAGACTAAAGTAATACAAAATACAACAAATAAAAAGCAAACTAACCTTTCCCTCCCAGCAAAATGTAGAAGAGTCTGGGTGAGCCTTTCTAGTATTAGCAGGGTATAGTTAATCTTAGGTGGTGTTGTATGCTGCTTTTTGTCATTCATTTAGTCTACCCAGTGTACCAGTTGATGTCCTTTCTTAGATCACCATTTCAGTGTATTCCAAACTGTTGTGCTTATTTATTTGGATGTCCATCCATGGCACCAAAGCCATAGAGCCGTGCATCTGACTTATGAGCTAAGATTATGGGTGTAAGGGTGCATAAGCAGACATATGAGCATAAATCCTCAGAATTTCACAGTCTGAATGTAGGCCTCTCCCTTGTCAGTCTGTTCAACATGTTGTTTTTGGTATGTCAGTCTGTTCTACATGTTGTTTTTGGTACCGTCCTTCATTGGTTCAGGTAAGTGCCCATTGGGGAAATCTTCCTTATTTTTATCTCAATTGAATTGCTGTTTGCTGCTCTACTAGATGTTGGTTGGGAGAGGAAAGTGTGATGGCTGTAGACAGATTCCCTACAAAGATTTCCCCTCCTAATGCCTTTTCTGCTTAGGTGCAGAACACAACTATAAAAATTGTATGGTCTGTCAGCCCTTTCTCTTAAAGACATCAAGAATGCAACTTTCATTTCTCAGCTCGTATTTTGAAACTCGGTGCCTTAAGCACCTCACCCACATAAAGATGGCAGAGTCTTCTACCCCTTATGTCTCTCTGTACAAAAGAAAAGGTTTGAGGCTTAGGCCTGATATTATGACTGGCCAGTAGAACATGGATGTACCTGCAAAGTTTTTAGAAATGGCAGTACATCTCATACCTTCTCAGTTGTCTTCTACAACAACCCCGCCACAGGCCAGTATCGCATCTAAGGTTCACATGTCCGGAGCAAATTAAGTTACCCATGGTGAAAAAAGGGGAGCCCTACTTTATTTCCAAAGGAACTAAAGGCATACTAAATATCCCAGGAAAATCCAGGGTCTCATAAAAGTCTGTCAGTGGTCTGTGTCTCTGTGTTTAGTCAAAGATGACATTGTATATAGGGAAAGGAGTGTGTGAGCAAACTAAAAATGCTTCTTTCCCTCAGACATCCAGGGAAGAGGAGTGAATAGACTTTTCACTGCACCTGTTTAAGGCCATAATGGCATTGACTTTTTTTGCAAGATCTATTTCTGTTTTTCTTGCCACTCCCCAAAACAGATTTAAATTCTTCTGAGGATGAAGAGGCTGACTCTGGGTTGAAAAGGCCAAAGAGTACTTGGACTCACTCAGGCCAGTAGCTTCTGATGGAGTCCCTTTTTCTTAACGCAATGTTGAAGAAGCTTCTTTTCGAGAAACTTAACATTTTGAATGTGAATTCAAGCAGATTTCTGATAAACTTAGATAATGTAACCTCTTGGAAGTAGGCACCCATGCTCCTGCACTGGTATCACCTATTCTGGAGGCTTTCCTTGATGCTTTTGCATCCACATCCAGTTCACAGCTACCAGCCCTATTTTCCTTACATGGACGCATCGTATCACATCTGCTAACACCAACATTCTGGCATGTAGAATGTTTCACATTGTGCTTTCTATTGTTGCAAGGAAAAGTGCTGTTTCTCCCTACCTGTTCTGTTTAACTAAAATGCCATTAGGTATGTATCCTACAAATATGTTCTTCATGTTTCACTTTTGCAGTCATTACATTTGGGTAATCTGCTGGCAGGTTGCCCTCAGTCGGCCTGAATATCAAAGTCTTGGTTTCTGCGTCGGTTGCTGTCTCCTCTTCCATGTCGTCAGGAGTATAAAACATGCAGTTGACGCCATTTTGTTTATTTCTTGCCGCGCTGTGCCCGAAGCAGAAGCAGTTCGCAAGTGCCGGTCGGCCGACTCCTGAAATTTTCGCATTAGAGTTTCAGAACCGAAGTCTTCTATTAAAGCTAAGTACCCCGTTGGGGAAACTTTTTCTTGCTCCTTACCGATGTCAGTAAAAGTTAATAATTGCATTACTTGTGGGAAGCAAATACCTCCTAAGGATTTCCATTTGTACTGTATTCCTTGCCTAGGCCCAGATCATAACTTGCCTTGCTGTTGGTTTTGTGCTAGATTTAACCAACGCACTATTAAGCGTCATAATATCTTTGCTTCAAAATATTTTGGAAACTGATTTAACTACCCTGAAATGTCGTCTGATAGCAATCTGACTACCGGAGTTCACAGAAAATGCAAATAAAAGTACAGCGACAAACCGAGGTCCAAAACCGACGACGAAGCTTCTCCTAAGCCAGTCGCCGGTACTCAGTGAGGTGCTTTTGCAGCCCCTGATACCCGCTACTTTTGAGTCACAGGCCTCTACCGAGACCCATGTGGAGTCCAGCATGCCGCGAGATTCTCAGAGTATTGTACCTACGGATGTCTCTCCCTCGGATGGGTCCGGAGCCGCTGAGCAGGCGCCGGCTTATGAGGGTGTTTTCAGGCCTCAGCATTTCTATATAAAACCAACACCAGCTTCAAAAACAAAGACAAAAGCAACTTCTAAGGCTAAAAAAAGATGCATGAGCCACTTGCTCAGGCCTCTATGCCCAAAAAGCAGATCAAAATGGCTGAAGACTTGATTACCTTGATCAGGGGTCCCCCCCCCCCCAATAAGAGGCCTAGGCAAGACACTGATTATGAATCTTCAGATCAGGTTTCTATTTCTTCTGATTCCTCTTCTGATCAGGAATTTTCTATACCACCCTATGAGGATTCAGATGCAGAAGAATCCATCCCATCTGCATCTTCTCCTGAAGATTATTCCTTTGGAGAAACCTTGCATACTTTGAGGGAACATTTTCATTGGGAGAGTCAGGATTTCTCAGAATCAAAAAAGAGGCTTAGGGATTTCCTTTTTCCTCAGCATAGGCCTTTGGCCATACCTCCTGTATTGGACATTGTTGATGTGTTTTCGGAATCAAGCATGGCTCCAGATTCCCTACCCTCCGGCTCCTAGTAAGCCAGACAGATATTACAGGGTTCCTGACTCCCACAAATTTTTATTCAAAAATCCTGCTGCTGACCCTGAAACTATCTCACAGGGTCCCAATGGTGTAAAAAGACCTCAGCAGCTAAGAATCCTACCCCCTCTGATAGAGATTCCAGGGCGCTGGATAGATGGGAAAGAAGGTTTATACGTCTGCAACCTTGGCAATTAGGGCCTTAAACTGCCAGTTTCATATGCTTATATATCAACAGCATGTTATGGGATTATTGAAACAGAAAATTATGTTGATTTCTGAATGTCTGGAAAATAAAGAATTACAGAAATTATTGCATGCAGCAGAATAGGTTGGAAAGCGTACTTTGCAATGTGGTTTTAATTCCTTGGAGGCCTCTTGCAGGGCCAGAGTTACTAGATCTGTGATTAGAAGGTATGCCTGGCTCAAGGAGCAAAATCTGCCTGATTGTTAAAGCTAAATTGTTGGATGCACCTATACAGCATGATACTCTGTTGGGTAATAAGGCAGAAGAGGTTTTAAAGAAAATGGAAGACAAAGCTAAATCTATGCAAACTGTAAAAGATTTCTTACAAGTGCAGCCACCCAGATTCAGTAGACACTGGCCTACAAAAAATTGGTCCTTTCCTGTGTCCAGCAGAGCCTCACGGGGCAAATCCAGGCACTCAAAAGGCTTTAGATACCAATCACAAGGTTCTTACAGGTCAAATCAATGGGGTGCCTCTACTCCAAATCTGGAGGAAACAAAGCACAACCCTACAGTAAACAGTCTCAGTGACTTCCCTCTGCCATCACCAAGCACTTATCTTTTGGCAGCCCCCTTAGAGGGAAAATTAGCACTTCATGCTCAAAATTGGCAGTTAATAACCCAGGACAAGTGGGTGTTAAACGTAGTATCCCAGGGATACAGATTTCATTTCCGTCCTCTCATTGCCTGCCTACAACATGAGTTTCTTTGGTGGGCAGAGACATGTCACCAGAAAATGAGACTGTCTTTCACTCTACCCCCTGCCACCCAAACCCTAACTACAGATGCATCAGACTATGCTTGGGGGGCCCACCTAGCTGGGAAATGCATTCCGGGCATATGGAGTCAAAAACAAATGCATCTGCATATCCACCAGAAAGAGATGTTAGCGGTTCAGAATGCCCTGACAGCCTTCAAGGACTTACTTCATCCAGGGCAACTACTGATAAAGATGGACAACACCACGGTTATGTGGTACATAAACAAGCAGGGGGTACACATTCCTACCCCTTTTGCAGACTAGCCATGGCATTGTGGGACACAGCCTTGACTTACCAAGTACATATTCAAGCTCAGTTCCTGCCTGGAAAACAAAATATTCTGGCAGACGACCAAAGCAGAAATGTTATGGACCCTCACGAGTGGAAACTGGATCCACAAGTCTTCAGCAAGATAACAGAGAAATAGAGGAGTCCAGACATAAATCTGGGGAGAGGCAAATAGATCCATCAACTGGACAAATTCTGCACAAGGACTTATCACAGACAAGCATGGAAAGTGGATGCTCTAGCCTTCATTTGGAAAAACCTATCAGTCTATGCCTTTCCTCCTCTGCCTCTTCTTCCCAAGGTCTTACTAGAAGTCCGACAGAAATTATCCTAATTGCCCCGGACTGGCCTCGCCAGCACTGGTACCCAATTCTAAGGAACATGTCTCAACTCCCTCCTTGGTACTTGCCTCAAATACCTCATCTACTGTCTCAGCAGAGCAATCAAATTCTGCACAGTCAGCTCCAAACTCTGAACCTGGCAGCATGGCTGATCATGTAATTATTCAAACAACACCTCTCAGTAAATCTGTGATGGATGTCATTTTGGAAGCCAGAAGGCCTAGTACTAGAAAATCTTATTTTGATAAATGGAAGAGATTCTGTGCTTGGAACCAAGCACAAGGGGCTGACACAGCAAAGACGTATATTCCTCAGATTTTACAATACTTGACTGAGATGCTTGACAAGGGCCTATCTTTTTCATCAATAAAAATCCATGCCTCTGCCATCTCGGCCCATTACAACACAGAGCCTCCCATCTTTTCTCATCCTCTGCCAAAACAGTATCTTAGAGGGGGCCCCCCAGGAGATCACCAACTCCTGCATGAGACCTCAATTTTGTGTTGGAAAAGCTCACCCTGCCTCCATTTGAACCAGCAGCTACTGCGAATATAAAGTTTTCATCTTGAAAAACAGCTTTCCTTCTGGCAATCACTTCAGCAAGAAGGGTTTCAGAACTGCAGTCCCTCATGGCTGTGGAGCCTTTTATTACATTTTACCCAGACAGGGTGTCCCTCAGGACCAATCCTTCCTTTATGCCTAAGGTGGTATCCAGTGTGTCTCTTAATCAAACTATTCACCTGCCAACTTTTTACCCAAATCCGCAGAACAAGGGTGGAGCGGATTCTGCATTCCTTGGACGTACACGGACAAGTAAGATTCTACTTAAACAGGACCAAATCTCAAAGTCTGAGCAGCTACTGGTGACATTTGCTGCAGGATCAGAGAAGAAGGCTATTTCAAAGCAAAGCCACTGCATTCATTTCTGCTATTTGCATCATGGTAAACCAATGCCCAAGGGAATCTGGTCACATTCCACCAGGGCTGCATCTACATCAGCAGCTTTTCTCTGAGGGGTGCCAGCAAAAGACATTTTAGAAGCTGCTACTTGGAGCTCTGTTCATACTTTTATAAAGCATTATCATTTGCCTCTCTTCTCCAAGTCCAGGGCAGGCTTTGCCACTGCAGTTCTGCAGGGCCTTATAGCCGCTCCTAATGCTGTTTAGTTCTAGCCTCCCATCCATAGCTTTGGGATTCTACCCAAATGTAATGACTGCAACAGTGAAACCCGAAGAACATAGAACAGTTGTGTACACCTACCATAAATGTAGATGTTCAAGTGTATTCACTGTTGCAGTCAGGATTACCCACCCGCCATCCCCCCTTTTTCTAGAACTTCTGTTTCCTTCACTATATTCTACAGCCTTTGTGGTGTATTTGCTTTTAGATGAAGGTAAAGTTTATGTTGCTACAATTGCATTTATATATAGATATATATTTATTTTTGCTCCCCATTTGGGGGGCACCTGACATCTGGGGCAAGAAAAACTAAAGAAAATGGCGTCGGCTGCATGTTTTATACCCCTGATGACCTGACGTCATGGAAGAGGAGACCGCAAACAATGCAGGACCCAAGACTTTGATATTCAGGCCGACTGAGGGCAACCTGCCAGCAGATTACCCAAATGTAATGACTGCAACAGTGAATACACTCTTAACATCTACATTTATGGTAATTGTACACAATGTACTTTGTTAGTCCTAGATATAATCTTGGTGTGCCACTAAATACTGATTTAACACGGGATCAAATATTAGAGTAATTCCATTGCAATTTATTGCTTTCACAACATTTTCAGAAAAATAAATTGTAAGCATCTCTAAGTTCATTGGTATTTTATCCCAAATATCTTATTTTCATATTTCTGTGATTTATTTATTTTAGCATTCTCTCCATCCCACATATTCCCCTTTTATTTCCTACTCTGTTGACTTGTTCTTTATTCACTTCATGTTGCTAACCACTATAGAGTGAGTTTTCATCATATGTTCTCTATATTTTGGCTTACCTGAAAAAAAGTTTTGTTTTCATTGTATTCTAAATTCCCCGTAAGGAAGAGCTCTGAGTAAACGAGAGGATGGCACTTTTCCCATCCAAAAAATATTGACTGCAACTTCCTCCTTTTATAGAGCTTATACACTTGGTCTCCTTCTGTAGTGTATAAGACAACATTTACCTAATTTATCTTCTCTTAATCAGTTACAGAAGACACCTCCCCACGGTCGAGTGGCATTCAAAAGACATGCATGAATGGGCATCCCTTCGTTGAAGGTTGGGTGTCGGGCTGGCACCTCTGCACCATAAAAATCTACTGCCAATCATTAGTGGACCGGGAAAAGCCAGAAAAAGAAGAATCAGTTACAGAAGACAAATTCATTGTTACGCTATATATGGTTTCCCCTGTAAATGAACAAAAGATCATTCAAAAATCCATCAAAAAGTCACCTTAAGTAAAAGGATTAAAATTTTAACGACAATACTACAGGACAGTAGCAGGTGACAGCAGTCCTCTATCGCTTACCTAAATGTACTTTCATCATCTTAAGAAATGCACAGATTCATTAATCCATCAATTGGGAATTTCACACATCTTCAAATGTATGCAAATTGTTTCACCCTCAGCATCTGCTGTCTCATTTTAATTTTCAAAAAATACTTGGGTCACGTACAAGACAAGAAGGATATTGTGGTACTTTCCACTGACCACTGAATGCCTTTTTCTCTAGTCACTCCATAGGCTTATCAGTAAATTGATGATTACTAGTAGTCCTGAAAGTAGCAAATTCAGTGTTCATTGCTGAAAGGGAAGAGTTTTGGTTATATGGTGACTGGGTCAGTTATTACAAAAAAAAAAAAAAAAAACTAAGTATATCTGAAGTGCATCAATGTTTGGAGTGTTACAGAGACAGTCAGTTTAATTAAGGAAGTCACTGTTTTTGTTGCAGTGATGGAAGTGACATTGATAACTATGCTTGAAGATGAGAAGAAAAATAATAGCACAATTCTGTGTTAATAGAAACTAATAAAGTGAAAGTTAAGAAGAATGTGTTGCTTCTTGGCCAGCCAAATACAGTTGTTTATGCTACTGAAAATAAGGTTGTTGAAGCTGATTGTGGAAGTCCTAGAAGAATTGTTGGCATTTTGAGTCAAAATTGGTTGAATGGGAGGATAACATTGGTAAGAGACCCTGGAATGTCCTTTGCCATCTTCCTTGATGGTTCCTTCTATTGATAGGCTGGTTGCTGTTTTTCATCAGTGAGACATGGAAATATCTTGGGGCACCCATCCCAAGGAGACCAGAAAGAACCTCCATCCTGCTTAGGGGCTGGAATTGTTGGGATTAGACTTCGGAGACTGACTGCTGTAGCAACAACAGAGTCATCGGGGAGAATTCCATTGGAGTTTGGGCTGATGGGGCCACTTTTCTGAAGCAAGTTTATGCATCTTCTACATTGACCATGAAGATACTAAAACATTTGTACTGCATGTTATTGCTGGGATATTTTCAAGACGGTGAATTCAAAACTATATTGTTTTCACAAGTAGCAATATTTTTGTCTGCAGCTAGTTTCACCATATTCTTTGGCTTGTGTAATTCAGTGGTGTAGCTTTGTGGTGTGTGTGTGTGTGTGTGTGTGTGTGTGTGTGTGTGTGTGTGTGTGTGTGTGTGTGTGTGTGTGTGTGTGTGTGTGTGTGTGTGTGTGTGTGTGTGTGTGGGGTGTGGTGTGGTGTGTGTGGGGTGTGTGGCAATTGACGTTGAATGCTAACCAATTCCCTGGATTAAATGAGATGACATCTATTAAATGTATTTTAAGATTAAAAAAATTTAGAAAGATGAATGGTAAATTGTAATCAGGTTCCATTAAAATTATATTAAAATTATATTAAAATTATATTAAAATTATATTAAAAATTATAAGATACTACTTTTTATTCAAAAGTGCAATACCAATAGTACAATTATAATAGAATATATTTTAGACTATTAGAATTTTGGTGCTTAATTTTTATTTATGGTCACTTATTTTTATGATATGGTTAAGTTAATTTTTGTTAAATGCATATATGAATGAGTTTTTACATGTAATATAGTATACTATGTAATATTCCATCATACACGCTGTACACTATGTTACATTATTCTTGTATTTAATATATATATATAGAGTATGAAATGTTGACACGTGGTTCATTGAGTACTGTATGCACACATATATACATTTACAGTATTGAAAATACATACTAATAAGATATTTAGAACATTGAAGGTTAATAAAGGTAGCATACATAATAAAGTGTTAGATTATTCATTTGTAGATCATACCCCCCTGTCAGGCTTGAAGTTACGAATATGATTACGAATATGAATTCACTAAAAGTTTTTTCATTAAACTGGTATAATGTTTTAAATAAAATTGTTTTAAAATGGTTGATGATTTTAAATAATGGTAAGAAGTAATTGTAATAAGTCCATGTAGGTTGTACTTCATTAAGACAGAATTTTAAAAGCAGTATAGAAAGTTAATAAGTTATATATATAAAAAATGTAAATTAAAATTTGGTAATTTGATGTATAATATGTATGTATTTTGGTCATAATAGGTAATATACATTCAGATACAAAAGGGTTAAATGGTTTATGACCAACTAATTACTTAATTGACACTAATTGGTTATAACTGCTTAAGATTTTAATATTTAAAAGTATGAGGGACGTTAGTAAATTGTCTTCTGAGGAAGTTGCGATACCTATAGGCGACGAAAAGTGTACGGGTTACTGCACGCTTAAAGACTGTTTTACTTGTTCTACTTGTGGAGTTATTAAAGTGGCTGCTATTGTACCAACTCTAGAAACATTAGTGGTAGCGTAGAAATCTCTCCCATCAGTTGTTCAGTCATTGAGTATTATGAACTTCCTTGAGTATTATGAACTCCCCAAAGTTCAAATGGAACATATCACAGACTCTTGCATTCACTGGTTGATGTGTCCTGCAGAGTCTGTCATTCCCCGGGCAGGATACCATCCAGTATTTGGCAGTTTCACAGCTTCTTCCACCTCCATCTCAGTAGCCCTTTGTCTTAAGAGGCTGGACTTGATGGAAGTGATGGTATGCTTTGTTATCCCCTTCAAGGATTTTATGCTGTTTTTACAGCAGATGTGAAAGTGCAGTAGTTTTGTGTCATAGACCAGTTTTCAAGTCAAGTGAGAATTTCCAAAGCATGCAAATCACACCTATGGTGATGGCTTCTCCTAATCATACTCTGGTCAATTCCTTTCACTTGCAACTTCTCTCCTCAAGTGGCTGTCTTCATAGATGTACCTTCACAACCTTGTAAAGAAGCATCACCATGAGCAGGAAGTCCAAAGCTATGGTTACATTTGGAAACCAGTATGCATATCAGTGCTCCTGAGATGATGATGGCTGTTCTCACTTGCCGGCCTTGCATTATCCCCTTTAAGTGGTGCAGCTGCCATTAACGTGAACAAGACTGCTGCAAACAAGTTGGAAATCTCCACTGAATGAAGAAGCGATGAGGTTATGGAAAAGCACTGTGATTTGCTTTCTGGTAACCAGTCGGCTCGGGTCTGTATTACCTTATCGAACAAAACACTGTTTCATTGATCTGAAAAGGTCGAAACCCCTAAACAGCGAGGACACGGACCCATCAATTTTTTTTACCAGGGAAAAAAAATTGGTGGGTCATTTTTGGGACTTTGTCATTTCTTCCACTATGGTGTAGTCTTGGAGTTAGCATGTTTAAGTAGGGGGTGTGTGGGGGCACAGCCCCCCACAGTAGGTGTTGTGGTGGGGCGAAGCCCCCCACTTCATTTTGTGTTTGAATTTTTTTTTGTTTTTTGCAGAGCAGCAGGGGGGGGGGGTCGCTGTTCCATGTATTCGCTCTTTAGGGGTTTCAGCCTTTTCGGAACGATGAAAGAGCGTTCGCTCTTTCTATCGTTTGATAAGGTAATATAGACTTGGCTGGCTCATACATTTTCTGATTCCACAGAAGTGGATATTCATTATAGTATTCACTGTTGCAGCCTTCCTTTTTGGGATGTCTGCCTGCCACTAGTCCAACTGGCCAACCCAACTTCAGAGCTTTGGCTTCCCTCATGATTCCATCTGAAGCCTTCCCACCAAAGATTCAAGGGTGTTAGTGGTGTAAGAGGTGCCTCAGTTGACACCATTTCCAGATCTTTATCGCATGTTAGTCCTTTAATCCATCCTGCTTCCAGGAGCTGGGTAAGTACCTTACAGGGATTTTTTTTCTCATCTTTGTTGCTTTATTTGTATGTATCAAATATCTGATTGTGACAATGATACTGAAACAAATATTTGTTAAAGTTAATGATGGTCTTGTGTGTTTAGAAAGCAAATTCTCACAAAATTTTCGAAAAGTAGGGCTTGTTTTGCTTTAGCCCAGCTTGTGACGTGGACTGCTGTCCACATTGTGCAGCTTCACCCCAGGACAGTTCGAAAACGGTCACTCTGGAGTTTTGCAGCAAAAAAAAAAAGGAGACGCACGCCTTGTTTCCTGCTGCCACAGCAACAGCAAAAGCCTGCAGGAACCTCCTGCCAAAAAATAAATAAAAATAAGCAGTTCGATAAAGAGACATGGGGAAAGGCGTTATGAAACTGTGGAAGTCCTGCTGGATTTCTCATTTCCCTGGATGAGGTATGAGTGTGGTGAGACACTTTTAGAGCCCTTGCCTGCTTTTTCATCTGAGGTTTTTGACGTGATCACTTTTCATACATCTCAGGTGTTTTCCCAGACCAGATGTGCCACCCCTTCTGAGATATTAATCCCTTCAGTTTTGGATTGTCATCACAGAAATGGAAGGCAAGATCCCCAGGATATTTGTCCTTGAGGCAGTTCACAGAGGCTGGATTGAGGTCTTAGTCCCCTGCTGCGATTGTAGACCTCAAAGGCTGTTGTACTTAAAACCATGAGACACAAGACACTGGAAACCAAACAGGTGGCAGTCATTTTGCATCAGCAAAGGTCATGCAGCGAGGTTTTCATGTCCTTTCTGAAGTGTAAAAGACAGAATTAGAAATTTCAGATGTGTCTGGGCCCATTTTAAAGAGAGTAAGTTGTAATCTCAACTTGAGGATTCTGACTTCCATAGTTCAGAATCAGACAAACTGGTTTGTATGGGTCAAATCTTCAGTGCTGAAGCTTATGAATTGGACAATGAGGACACACTATCCTCTGTTCCCCCACTAAAGGATTTCTCCTTTGGCGACACCTTTCATTGGATAAATGAGGTGTTTCAGTGGGAGACTAAGGAATACTCGTAGCCCAGCTCAGATATAGGATTTTCATGGGCCTTCTTGAGCCTAGAGCACTAGTTATTCTTCTAGTGGTGAATGGTCTCAGAGGAATTCTTTACAGATGCATTTCTGGAGCCAGACTCCCTTTCCTTACTCCCAGGAAACCTGACTGCTTCTAAGGGATCAAGGATTTTCACAGGATGTTCGTGTTTCACTGTTGCAGTCATTACATTTGGGTTATCTGCCTGCAGGTAGCCCTCAGCCAGCCTGAATACCAGAGTTTTGGATTCCTGTGTCGGGTGCTGTCTCCTCTTCCATGACGTCAGGTCGTCAGGGGTATAAAACATGCAGCCGACGCCATTACATCAGTCTTTCTTGCCGCGCGGTGCCCGAAGCAGAAGCAGTTCGCAAGTGCCAGTCGGCAGACTCTGGCAATTTTCATTTTCGACTTTCAGAACCAAAATCTTCAAAAAAAGCTAAGTACCCCGTTGGGGATCCTTTTTCTTGCTCTTAAACAGATGTCAGCAAAAGTTAAGAATTGTATTACCCGTGGAAAGCAAATACCTCATAAAGATTTTCATTCATACTGCATTCCTTGCTTAGGCCCAGACCACAACATCCCTTGCTGTTAGTTTTGTGCCTTATTCAACCCCCGAACTATTCATTGTCTGGCTACTTTTGCAGCAAATTATTTTGGTACTCTGTTTAACTATCCAGAAATGGCTTCGGTAAGCCATCCAACTACCAATATTCTGAAAACATGTAAAGATAAAGACAGAGACGGACTGCATAGGTCCAAAACTGCCGACAACGCTTCCGTTAAGCTAGTCGCCAGTACTCAGTGAGGCACTTTCGCAGCCCCTGATACCCACTACTTCAGTTTCGCAGGCCTCTGCGGAGCCCCTTTCAGAATCCTATATGCCGTGAGATGCTTCTTCGACTATGGAACCTGCGGATGTATCTACCTTGAATGGGTCTGGAGCCGCTGTGCAGACACCAGCTTCTGGGGGTATATTCAGGCCTACAGACTTGCATTTCAAACGGACGCCATCTTCTTAAGGCCTAGAACTCGATCCATGCCTAGAAAACCGACGTCCAAACTGCATGGTCAGGCCCATATGCCTAAAAAACAAATGATAAGAATGGCTGAAGACCTTATTACTGTAATTGGGGGAAGTCATCCTTCCCCCTCTAAGAGACCTAGAACTGATTTTCCTTCTGATTCTTCTGATTACCAGGATTTGCCCTTGTCTACCTATGAGAATTCTGATGCAGAGGATTCCATTCCGTCTGCTTCCCCTCCAGCAGATTTTTCTTTTGGTGAAACCTTGCACTCTGTTGGTGAGCATTTCCGCTGGGAAACCCAGGATTACTCTGACTCCAAAAAAGAGGCTTCGGGAAATCTTACTCCTCCCTCAACACAGGCCTTTAACTATCCCTCCTGTTCTGGACATTGTAGATAATGCCTTCTTGGAATCTAGCCTGACCCCAGATTCTTTACCTCCAGCTCCCAGAAAACCTGACCGGTATTAGAGTTACCTGACACTCAAATTTCTCTTCAGGAATCCTACTGCAGATCCCGAGACCATTTCCCAAGGACCAAAAGGCATTAAGGTTACTACTGCTAAAAACCCTATCCCCTCTGATAGAGATTCCAGGGCCTTGGACAGATGGGGTAAGAAGATATGCACTTCTGCTACTTTGGCCATTAGGGCCTTAAACTGCCAGTTTCATATGTTAAACAGCATATTATGGGACTACTTAAACAGAAAATGATGTTGATTCCTGACTGTGCTGAACATAAAGAATTATTCAAGATTTAATGCATTCTGCTGAACAAGTTGGTAAACACGGTTTTGATTCTTTAGAAGCACCTTGCAGGGCTGCTTTCACTGGGTCTGTACTTAGAAGGCATGCTTGGCTTAAGGAGCAAAACTTGCCAGATCATGTTAAAGCTAAATTACTGGATGCTCCCTTAAACCAAGACTGCCTGTTTAGCAACAAAGCAGAAGTCCTTAAAAAGATGGAGGAAAAAGCTAAATCTATGCAAACTGTTAAATATTTCCTGCAAGTACAGCCTCCCAGATTTAGTAGGCATTGGCCTTCTAAGAATTGGTCCTTTCCAGTCTCTTCCAGGCCTTCTCAGCCGAAACCCAGGAACAGCAGACCACCCTAGGCTACAGTCTCAAGGTACACACAGGCCTAAGCAGTGGGGGCTCCCACTTCCAAAGCTGGAAGTAGTAATACTCCCCATGACTTAACCTTAACCCTTCCAAGCCCTGCTCAACTGACTGCTCCCTTGGGGGGAGAAAGATCGCCCTGCATGCAAAAAACTGGAAAATCATTACCCAGGACAAATGGGTTTTAAATGTAGTTTTCCAAGGATACAGATTCCACTTCCACACCTTACCAACCCCAAACAGTTGGCCAGACCTACCCCAAAATCAGTGGGCAGAGGCTCAACATCAGGTTCTCTCTCTCAGTATCAGGGCTATTCAACCTGTCCCAGCAGAAGAAAGGGGACAAGGTATTTAGTCAAGACTTTTCCTGGTACCCAGAAAAGACAGCTCCTGGTGTCCTATCCTGAACCTCTCTATTCTGAACACCTTTTTGGTAATCCCAAAATTCAAAATGCTAACAGTTCAACAGCTGCTTCCTGTGCTAGGCAAAGATGCCTGGCTGGCAACATTTGACTTAAAGGAAGCTTACCTGCACATTCCAATAAGGGAATCTTGCAGAAAATGGCTACGCTTCAGAGCAGGGTCCATGCACTTATCAGTTCTCTGCACTTCCCTTTGGCTTATCTACTGCACCCAGGGTATTCACAAAGTGTCTAGCTCCAGCCATTGTACTTTGCAGGCAGAGAAATATTCAAATATACCCATACCTGGACGATTGATTCAGGCAGAAAGCCAGGACATGCTATTAAAACATCTGGCATTTGTAAAGAAACTTCTCAACTCGCTGGGGTACACCATAAACGAAAATAAATCTCATCTAGTACCCTGCCAACAAATTGTATTCCTGGGAGCAAGCTTGAACACAATTTCCCAGATGGCTTACTTCACGCCAGAGAAACAAGTTTATTTGACAGCCTACTTCAAACTACTGGCCACAAAGACCCAGCTATCTGCAATGAAAATCCTGCAAGCTCTGGGGTTCATGGTCTCTTGCATTCTACTAATTCCATATGCAAGACTGCCTATGAGGAAACTACAATGGTATCTAAAAAGTCTATGGTGTCATCATTTTCAGGACCTGCAATCAGTGATTCCTATCATTCCTTGTATAAAGACAGAGTTCCTTTGGTGGCCAGAGGCTTGCCACCTCAACAAGGGGCTCCCTTTCAATCTAGCCCTGCCGCCCAAACCCTGACTACAAACTCATCAGGCTACGCATGGGGGGCTCATTTGGCAGGGTGGTGCATTCAGGGCAAATGGAACCCGAATCAGATGCACCTGCATATCAACAAAATAGAAATGTTAGCTGTACAGAATTCCCTGACAGCCTTCAAAGACCACATCCTTCCAGGACAGTTATTGGTAAAGAAAGACAACACCACAGTTATGTGGCACATAAACAAGCAGGGGGCAACCCACTCGTACCCTCTCTGCAGACTAGCCATGGCTCTGTGGAACACAGTCTTGAGCTACCAAGTGCACCTATGAGCTCCATTCCTGCCAGGCAAGCTAAATTCACTGGCAGACAACCTAAGCAGAAATCTCATGGACCCACACGAATGGAAACTGGAACCAAAAATATTCAACCTCTTGAGGAACAAATGAAGATTCCAGAGATAAGACCTGTTTGCCTAACTTCAGAACTTCCAATTGGACAAATTCTGCACAAGAACTTCCCACAGTCAAGCTTGGAAAGTGGATGCCCAGTCCTTTACCTGGGAAAGCCTCTTAGTTTATGCCTTTCCCCCCTCTGCCTCTCCTCTCGAAGGTTCTGCTAAAGATCAAACGGGACAAACCAAGGACAATACTGATTGTGCCAGACTGGCCTTGCCAGCACTGGTACCCCGTCTTGCGCAGTATACTGCTGGATCCTTGGCACCTACCTCAGACACCTTCCCTGCTGTCCCAGCAGGCGGGCCAGATTCTGCACCCTCAGCTTCAAACCCTGAGCCTTGCAGCCTGGCTAATTCCTTGAGCTCTCCAATAGCATCTCTCAGCAAGCAAGTGCTAGATGTCATTCTGGAAGCAAGGAGACCTAGTACTAAAAAATCCTGTGCTGAAAAGTGGAAAATATACTGTTCTGAGCCAGACTCAGGGGGGGAATAGGCATTGTGGTGCCCAGCTTACCTCATATTCTTCAGTACTTTACAGAAATACTCCACAGTGGCCTATTCTTCTTGTCAATTAAAATTCATGCCTCTACCATTTCAGCACATTATAATAATGAACCACCCCTCTTCTCTCACCCCTTCTTAAAGCAATTCCTCAGAGGGGCTAAAAAAAGACCCCCCCCCCCCAGGCAAGCCCCTACTCCAGCCTGGGGCCTTAACTTTGTATTGGAAAAGCTCACTCTCCCTCCATTTGAACCAGCTGCAACTATAGAGATGAAATTCCTTTCTTGGAAAACAGCCTTCCTTCTAGCCATCACTTCAGCAAGAAGTGTCTGAATTACAGGCCCTCATGGCAGTGGGAGCTCTTCATTATCTTCCATGCAGCCAGGGTTTCCCACAGGACCCAATCCTTCCTTTATGCCCAATGTGGTGTCTATTGTGGCCCTAAATCAGTCCATTCATTTGCCTACTTTTTTCCCAAATCCAGAAAACAAAGGAGAGAGAATACTGCACTCTTTGGACATGCACAGACAGCTTTATTTGGACAGGACTAAGCCTCTCAGAAAATCTGAACAGCTGCTAGTTGGCTTTGCTGCATGGGGCAGAGGGGAAGGTCATTTCAAAGCAAACAATTTCTAAATTGATAGCCCATTGCATTCATTTCTGCTATAAGCACCATGGAAAACCTACCCCACAGGGGATTAGATCAGATTCCACCAGGGCTGCATCTACCGCTACAGCCTTTCTCAGAGGAGTCCCTACCAGGGACATCCTAGAACCTACTACCTGGAGTTCTGTACATACCTTCACCAAGCATTACCACATGCCTATTTTTTCTAAATCCAGAGCTGGTTTTGCCACTGCAGTTTTGCAGGGCTTAATAGCTGGTCCTAATGCTCTCTAACTTCCTCCTCCTCCTTTCCTTAGCTTTGGGAATCAACCCAAATAGGGAATCAACCCAAATATAATGACTGCAACAGTGAAACACGAAGAACATAGTACAGTTGTGTACACTTACCATAAATGTAGATGCTAGAGTGTATTCACTGTTGTAGTCCTGGTTACCCTCCCTCCAGCCCCTAACTTCTCTTGGCTCTACCTTTTCTTGATTGGTGTATTTGCTTTTTGTTGGAGGTGTAACATTACATATAATTGCTTCCCATTATGGGGGCACCTGACATCTGGGGCAAGGAAAACTGATGCAATGGTGTCTGCTGCACGTTTCATACCCCTGATGACCTGACGTCATGGAAGAGGAGACGGCATCTGACACAGGAATCCAAGACTCTGGTATTCAGGCCGGCTGAGGGCTACCTGCTCGTAAATAACCTAAATGTAATGACTGCAACAGTGAATACGCTCTAACATCTACATTTATGGTAAGTGTACATAACTGTACTTTCCTTTGTAAGAATTCTTTGGCTGATTCAACTTTTCTGTTCCTGGATTCCACTAAGGGAGGAATTTCAGCACAACTCTTGGAACACTATTCCCACTAATGAGGAGAGTAGAATGCTTGACAAAGTTTGGGGGAAACGTGCACTTTCAGAGCCTTTAACTGCTAGTCCCAAATGCTTTCCTATCATCAGTTTGCTGGAAAAGATGAGGGCTAAGGCAGATTTGATCAGGATAAGGATGTGAAGCAGGTGATGCTTAAATTACATAACTTTTCAGCTCAGGTTGCCAAACACACGAAGACGTGTGGCTATAATACAATGGATGCATCATGCAAGATAGCAACTACAGGGTCTGTTACTCTGAGACATGCCTGGATGAGGACACTGCCTTCCAAGTCATGTACAAGGATTACCTCTTCGGAACTCTACTCACTTTTTGGAACTCTACTCAGGTTTTCAGAAGACTGGAAGGAGATGGTCGAGATTTACTGATCCACTCTCCTAAATTCAGCCGGAATTATTGTGTGACTTGGGCTTCTCTGAATGCTTTCATAACAAGACACTACAAACTGGATATGATCTCAGGTCTTGTATTTTTTTTTTCTTTGAGAGCACAGTCATTGGAGTTGCATTCCCATGATGATCACTTAAAATAATGAATATTGTCCTAATGATTTGAAGACTGACTTGATCAGTTCAGATACAGAGTTGTGATGTACTTAAAAAAAAATGTAGGTCTGAATCATCAGGATCCTCCAGCTTCATTCCCACCCTAATTCTTGCCGCCTTAAGTCAACACGGTGTAGGAGATGTTTGGGTATATTTTTGCATTTATGTATGTATTCTAGTAGTTTACAATGCTGTACTTTGGAGAGGCAGAGTGCAGAGCATTATGAATAAAAAGAGAATTTTGAGCCTGCGGAAGTTTCAGATGATGGGCAGCCCGAATACTGCTAGCTTTAGTCTCGCTGCTTTGAAGAAGATGGACTGTGATCATACAGATCTGTCATTATGTTAAGTACTTGTTTCATTTTCTGATAATACAAGAACATTGTGTGGGATAGGTTGAAAGAAACTGATAAAAATAGGGAGCAAAACAGCATTAATGATTTTTGGATATGCATATGGGGAGCTGTACGAGAACAGAGTTTGACATATATAGAAGATGGGCATTAAAGCTAGATGAGTAATGGAGAATTGTAAGCCAGTAACAGCTTGACAAAAGTATATGAGATTGTCACTTGATATTCCAGCCAATGAAATTTTCATAGAGCAGACAATACATTGCAAGGAACATTTTCATCTGTGTGCTTTTTTGACAGTGTAGTATTCATTCCTTGTATGCTATCTACTGTACGTAATCTAATGCTTCTGTTTTCCAGCCTCTGACTCTGTGACACCAGAGCTCTTGTCGCCTGATGATTGCTCCTTGGCTTCTTTTGAGGCAGCGTCATTTCAGCCTGCCTCATTTGTAATCAGTGACATAACAGAGGAATCTGATGAAGAGTCCCAAGGAGTCCCGTTGTCCTTCTCTGGAATGTGCTCATCAACGTTTGACTTCAAACCAGGACTTAATGACAAAGTTATTGCAGAGGAGGAAGATGATGATACATTACCTCTCTCAAAGTCGAGCAGCTTTGCGGACATGATGGACATGCTGAAGGACATCAACAAGATGAAATTAAATAAGGACTGGTGAGCTTAAGTGTCCTGATCCTGTCTGTATTAGTTTGGCTTTCACTTCTTTCTCTAGTTATTTTTTACCAGTTGCCTTTAAAGCCTTTAGCTGTTCCCTTTAGCTGTTCAGTGCATAAAGGCTGCCACTGGTGCAGTTCTTTCTAGACTCGGCTGTATCGTCCTCTGATGTATTCTGGAATTGTCCAGCATATGAAGGACTGTCATGGTCTCTTGGCTGCTTTACTTTCTAGGAAGATGTTTAATGTGGTGGAATTAATTGAGAACCCAGTGTCACAAAAAGGTTGGCATTTTGATGTTAGTTTATTTTTCTTTTGACTGCAGAGATGCAGTTGTAGACTTGATTGATGAATTTCTCCTTCTCCCTTCAACCAAATTTTGCATATAACTATACTGTGTATAACTGGTGTGAGTTGTTTGACATGGTGTAACACGTCAGATGGTGAGTTATGATAAGCCACAGACTGCTTGAAAGGAAACTTGGCATAATGAGGTAAGTCTTTGAGAACTTTCCTTGGTTCATGTTTTTTATATATATATATATATATATATATATATATATATATATATATATATATATATATATATATATATGTATATATATATATATATATATATGTGTATATAATATAAATTTGCTTTTATTTATCATGCTCTCACATGTATTGCAAATCTTTTTTAAACAGGCATTCAGTAAATCTGCATGAACAGGCATTAAGTAATGTACGCAGTTACCCATACATTTGCTAACTTGATTACATAACCTCTGAAAATAGAGGCTGCTATTCTAGTATAAAGGATACTTGCACATTAGTAAATGTTGAGCATTTGAAAATGTGTATTAGTGGGTTTGTCATGTATTAGATCATGTGATTGGTGCTTTGAAATTCAAAGCAGTGGAGGTTTAGGAAGGAACTAGGTGGGGCAGAAAATGTTAATATTGTGGTTAAGAGGTGGGGTTTAAAGCAGGTCCAGAGATAGGTATGTGCGTGTGTGTGTGTGTGTGTGTGTGTGTGTATAAATATATATAAATATATATATATATATATATATATAAATATATATTTATACATATATATATTTATATATATATATGTATATTTATATATTTATTTATATATATATATATATATATTTATATATTTATTTATATATATATATATTTATATATATATATTATATATATTTATATATATATATATATTTATATATTTATATATATTATATATATTTATATATATTATATATATATATATATCGCAAGGTTTATATTTGAAGTACAGAGATGAAGGGGTTATCAGTGGCTCAAAACAATGTTTATCGCTGGAAGGTACTAGTAGGGCTCTTCAGGTATACATGAATTTGTATTCTGAATGGATTTCAGTAATAGTGAGATGTGGTTCCATAGTTTAGTCACTGTATTTTGAATGTAGGGAGTCACTTGCTTATAGTGATTAGGGATTTTTCCCTAGAGTGTAGAACACTATTGGAGGAATAGTGCTGTATTAAATTAAGGGCTGAGCAATTTTTTTGGCTTTTAGAAATTTCTGTGTATTGTAGCTAGATGAGAAAGGGCTTCAAAATGTGGTAATTCTAATCCGTTTAATTCTGTGAGGTCTTGGCTGTAGTATATTCTATTGTTATAGTCTACTGCAAATTTGACAGTTTTATTGTAACATTACATAACAGTTGATGAAAACTGGGGCAGAATAGAGGAGAGGTGGTAATAAGAAAGAGGCTGTACGTCTTTCTGGTCATGTTGGTGAGAGAGATTTTTATTCTGTGTAATTTATTTAGTTTTTGATGTTTTTTAAACCATGTATCATACATGGTGGCCTAATTTCAACTGGTCATCTATGATTACACCCAGTGGATTTGTGTGGTTTACTTTTGTCATGATAGTGTTGGTAGAGACAATAGTAAATTGTGTTTTGGTAGAGATGTGTTTTGAGGTGAAGATCGTTTTTGGGTTTAGAAGTTGTGAATTATTTAGCCATTTTTCAGTCGATAAGGATTGTTGTACAATGTCTTAGGGTTTACAGGGAGACTTGGCAGAGCAGATTAGAATAGAGTAATCAGAGTATTGAACTAGGGTAGCACTTATTTAGCAGTGTAGAGGTCACCGAGTATGTTAAAGTATGGGGCCTAGTATAAATACTTGTGGGGACCGATACTTACTGGCAAGTAGTTGGAGAAATCATTTTTTCCATTTTCCTGCTTGTGCTCTGAGAGGAAGCAATGAAACCATCGCAGTGAAGAGTTGGTGAGCTCCAAGGATGAGAGTTTATGTAAGTTTCTGGTATCAAAAGGTTTTTTTATTTTTATTTTTTATTTATTTATTTATTTTTTTAAGTCTAGAAAGATGGTGGAGACTAGGCTTCTGATATTTGTGTGGGTGTTGACAACATTAACAGAATTCATCAAAGCAGTAGTTGCTGTGATGACGATGGAAACCATGTTGGGTTGAAGATTGGAGCTTAACCTGGTTATCTATAAGATGGTAGTAAAAAAATACTCGTATGCAACTTCTCAATATTTTTGATAGGGGAGATGAAATGGCAGTTGGCATATAGTTTGAAAGATTTGTATTTGTTCCACTCTTGCGCAGTGGAATAATTAAATTTTTTTTCACAGTGAGGGGACTTTATTTTTCAGATATGGATCAATTTACCATAATTGAAACTGGATATGCAATAGCCTCAGCTGCTCTTTTAAGATATTCACCATTTAGATTGTCAAGGGCAGTTGTAGTAGCCTTTATTGTTTTGACACATTTTTTAGTGGTGTCTGTGGGAACTGGTTGGAAGTTGTGTTGAACGTGAGTTTGCTTTGGAGCATTTCCTTTAAATATGTATTAAAAGAATATGGGCAATAATTAGCTTTATTTGTAAAGCAGTGTATTAGACTCTGCATGCTTTTGTAGGTATAGGTACATTCTGCTGCTAGTCACAGATTCAGAAACAGAAGTCTACAAGAATTAATCTTCTGTCTTTCTTAAAGGGCCATCTGTAGTGGACTGACTTTTGGGTTCTTTTGAGAGCCTCCTTATTTGCGAGTACTATGTAAATCTCAAGATGTTTTGCTAAAGGTGTACATGCTTCCTTGTGCATAGAGATATCCTTTCACTAGTTTAAGGAGGGGTGCAGAAAACACCAGCATCTCAATGTTCTTTTAAGCCATTTACATGGAGTCTCAAATCTGTCTGTAATTAGAAAGTTCCTTTGTACCTTCATGATGAGCCTGGACCTTTTTGCTTCTCTCCTCCTCTCTCAGATCACTAAAAACTACCATGTAGGCTTATTCTCTTCTTTGGCCCATAGCATGGTGTTTGAAGGGTGCATAGAGTGACAGGGCTTCATCCCAGCAGCCAAATGACTTTGTTTTGAGAAGCTTGCACGCTTGCATAAAAATTTGCATGCTGATGTCTGTGGAGGGAAGCCCTGTGCAGAAAAGAGTTAGGGGTGTCTTTTCCTGCAATGTCAGGCAGAAGTCAAAGGAAATGTAAAGGAGCATAAGGTTTTGTTGTGACCAAAACCTCTGTTTTCATCATTTGTACTGTTGCAGCTTTGAATTTTCATACATGATGATCCCTTGGTATTTTAAGGGATTAATGTACTGCTTATGTGTGGGTGCCCTTGTAATTGGAGATGTAAACCTTCCTGAAGCTGTTACTGTTGGTAGGGAGACCCTGAGTAAGGAACAGCATGAACACATTGAAGTACATGACTCGAAAGCCAGTTTGCATGGAGCAAGCACTTAGTCTCCATGATATGATTTAGGTAAAACTTTTCCATGTGCAGAGTCTACTTTTTTTCTCCACAAGGAAAATAGCTCTGGCAGGTTTGAGTAAGACTTTTGGACTTTCCATTGTTCACAAAAAAAAAAAAAAAAACATTGTACCTTTAGATTAGTTTGCAATTTCTCTTGGAGATTGAATGGTTGAGGAAGAGTTCTGTTTAGTTGCACAGTTTGTTTATACCAGGTCCTGTGTAGACTATTGCCTCTATTAGAACTTCAGACCCATACTTGTCCATGTGCTAGTGTTCATTTGCATGCCCTGAGTGAGAAGATACAGGCGTAGCTTCTGGGGAAAGCTAAACGGTGGATGTACTAATCACTTTGATTGTTGTCTAACAGAGGAGTCTCAGGGAATTCTTTGTGTGACAGACAAGGATAACAGATTTTCCTTTCTACTTTATATCTCCCTCTGCCCCCTCCCCCTTTGTTGGGAACCCTTGTATTTTGTGAGGCATTGAATGATTTTTCCTACTTTCCTTTGCCCCTTTCACCAGTAAACATTCCTTGGGTATCTAGGAAGAAAATAGGATTGAATCGTCATTCTTTTGGAACTTGTTCTCAGGATTGCTACTTTCTTAGCCCAGAAGCACTTGGGATCTGGATCTGCCATTCTGTAGAAACTGTCACTATGTAAGCCACACCTGGAGTGGTCCGGACTTTGTGGTGTTTTAAGTCTGTCTTCTGCACTATATTTTGTCAGTGTAACCAGGTGCAGATGCAGCACCTCTTTCCACAGGCAAAGATTCCAAAGCTTTCGACATGTTTAGCAGAAAGGGTGTCCTTCTATACCATAGTAGCTTTCAGCCCTTAATTGTCTTTTCAAAGAATCCATAAGCTTTGTGTGATTGAGGAGGGCATTGAGAGAAGGAGAGAATGTGCTCTCTTTCTGGATGCACTTAACATGTTTCTGATTGCACTTTTGAATGCATGAACAGCGTGACAGCCTCTCCTTCTGCGGGTGCCTGGCTGTTTGGGCTGTCTTGGCTACAGTTGTCTTTATGTTCATCGTGCATACAGCTGCAGTCATAACAGATGGGTTCTCCTGCCGTCAGGCGGGTCCTCGGTCGGCCGAATTCCAAAGTCTAGGTTTGGCGTCGGTTGTCGTCGCTTCTTCCCTGACGTCAGTGTGACAGGGGTATAAAAGAACCAGCCGACGCCTTTTTCTCCAGTCTTTCTTGCCGCGCGGTGCCCGAACCAGAAGCAGTTCGCAAGTGCCGGTCGGCCAGCTCCTGAGATTACGAATATTTTTCAACCGAAGACTTCTTGAAAGCTAAGTACCCTGTTGGGGAATCTTTTCTTGCCTCAGACCGATGTCAGACAAAGTTAATAATTGCATTTCATGTGGGAAGCAAATACCGCATAAGGATTTCCATTCCCTCTGTATACCTTGCTTAGGCCCAGACCATGACGTCTCGGCCTGTCGTTTTTTGTGCTACATTCAACAGACGCACTAAGCATCGGGCAGAGTTCACCCAACACTATTTTGGCAAAAAGTTTAATTACAACATGTCGTCGGATACTCCGACTCCAATTTTGAGTAAATGACGTAAAGATAAGGACCGACATACGAGGTCCGCGACTTCTACCGACACCACGCTAAAGCCGACTACATGTGCTCCGGTTCTCAGCGAGGCGCCTACGCAGCCCCTGACTACCGATGACACTTCATTAGCGGTGTCTTCTGTGCCCGAGGTCGCAGGTTCTTCGGCCCTCACCCCGACTACAGATACCGTAGTCACTCTTGGCGGGGAAACTCAGAGTTCAGACAGGCCTGCCACCTCTCAAGGTGTCTTCAGGCCGCCGCCTTCTTTTTTCCATTAAGGCTTACACTAAATCTAAAGCAGCCATGCATTCTAAACGACAAGCTCCACAGGGCCCCTCTCAAGGCCCCATGCCTAAAAAGCAGATGCTCAAAATGGCTGAGGATTTGATTACTCTTATCAGGGGGTTCTCAAACCCCCCCCCCCCGGACAAAAGGCCCAGAGTGGAGGAAGAATACCCTTCCTCGGACCAGGCCTCCATTACTTCAGAACATTCTGAGGACCAGGAACATTCTTACTCCCCTTTTCGAAGATTCTGATGCAGAGGAGTCCATTCCCTCTGTCCCCCCCCCCCCTGAGGATTACTCTTTTGGGGAAACCTTGCATACCTTGAGGGAACACTTCCACTGAGAAGGCCAAGAGTACTTAGACTCCAAGAAAAGGCTCAGGGATTTTCTTTTGCTCCCTCAGCACAGGCCTCTGGCTATACCTCCTGTCTTCGACATACTAGATGTGTATTCAGAGGCCAGCCTTAACCCAGATTCTTTACCTCCAGCTCCAGTCAAGCCTGACAAGTATTACCGGGTTCCTGATTCACACCAATTCCTATACAAAAGCCATGCGGCTGACCCAGAAACTATTTCACAGGGTCCCAAGGGAATTAAGGCCTCCACTGCCAAAAATCCATTACCTTCTGAGAGAGATTCCAGAGCTTTAGAAAGGTGGGGGAAAAAGGCATACACCTCGGCCACTTTAACCATGAGGGCTTTAAACTGTCAGTTCCATATGTTAAAGTATCAACAGTTTTTGTTATCTCAGTTGAAAAGCAAAATGTCACAACCTGAACAACCAGACTTGAAGGAGTTGCAGGATTTGTTGCATAGTGCAGAGCAAGTGGGTAAACATACCTTGCAATGTGGTTTTGATGCTTTAGAGGCCTCTTGTAGAGCTGCTGTTAACAGGATCAGTCATACGTAGACATGCTTGGCTCAGAGCAAACCTTACCAGATCATGTCAAAGCAAAATTACTAGATGCACCTCTTCAAAAAGATGTATTGTTTGGTGTTAAAGCTGAGGGGGTATTAAAGAAAATGGACGAAAAGGCAAAATCAATGCAAACCGTGAAAGATTTCCTACATGTACAACCGCCACGTTTCAGTAGAAATTGGCCCTCAAAAAATTGGTCCTTTCCAGCCACGGACAGACCTCAAAGAGGTAGATACAGGCGGCTGAGAGGTAGAGGGCAATCTCAAGGATCATTTAGAGGCAGACCATGGCAAACACCTACACCAAGAGGGGGTGAGGATAGTTCACAGCCATTCAGAAAGCAGACCCAATGACTTCCCCCCTTGCATGCCAAGCAAGCATCAAATGGCAGCACCTTTAGGCAGAAAACTGGCATTATTTTCAAAAAATTGGCATATTGTCACAAAAGACAAATGGATCCTGGACATTATAGACAGAGGCTACGGATTCCACTTTCACACCCTTCCAAAAATGAGAGGCATGCCAAACCTGCCACACAATCAAAGGGCAGAGGCACAAAAACAAATTTCAGATCTAATGGACATGAAAGCTAATTCAAGAGGTACCTGCACACGAACAGGGTCAAGGTTTTTATTCCAGACTATTCCTGGTACCAAGGAAGGGCAAAGATTGGAGACCTATTTTGGACCTATCCATCCTAAACACATACTTACTCGTACCAAAGTTCAAGATGCTCACATTACAGCAGCTTCTTCCCATGCTGGGCAAGGAGTCTTGGCTGGTAACATTGGACCTCAAGGAGGCATACCTGCATGTCCCAATCAGACAAGATTGCAGAAGATACAGATTTCTTGCAGGTTCATCCCATTATCAATTCTCTGCATTGCCCTTTGGCTTATCTACTGCGTCCAGAGTGTTCACGAAATGCCTGGCATCAGTAATTGCCTTCTGCAGACTTCAAGGGATACAAATGTACCCATATCTGGACGGCTGCCTGATCTAAGCGGACAGCAAACACTCTTCTGAAACACCTGGCGTTTGTAATAATGTTGTTGAAATCTCTGGGATACACAGTCAACAAAAAGAAGTCAAGACTAATACCCTCTCAAACAATAATTTTCCTGGGTGCTAGCTTGGATGCAAACACCCAGATGGCTTACCTCATGCCAGAGAAACAAGGGCAATTAACTCAATATTTCAGAAAACTGGCAACCTTCACCAGGCTGACTGCAAGGAAAATCCTGCAGGCTCTGGGATTCATGGCATCTTGCATCCTGCTAATCCCATGTGCAAAGCTGCATATGAGGAAACTTCAATGGTACCTAAAAAACTTATGGTCTCAACACAGCCACAGTTTGGAAGCAATCATACCACTGATTCCATGTCTTCAAAAGGAATTTCTGTGGTGGGCTCAAGCATGCCAAAGAAACATAGGTCTCCCATTCTGCGAGCCTCAAGCAAATCAAGTCATCACAACAGACACCTCGGACTACACCTGGGGGGCGCACATGACAGATCGGTGCATTCAGGGCAAATGGTCCCAAAAAGAAAAGCACCTACACATCAATCAAAATGAAATGCTAGCAGTAATAAATGCTATTATGGCTTTCAAAGACCTACTGCATCCAGGACAGGTATTGATAAGAACAGACAACACCACAGTGATGTGGTACATAAACAAACAGGGAGGAACTCATTCATATCCCCTGTGCAGACTAGCCATGTCCCTTTGGAACACTGCTCTGGAATTGCAAATCCAACTTCAAGCACAATTCCTGCCAGGGAAGGAAAACACACTGGCAGACAACCTGAGCAGAAATATGACAGATCCACACGAATGGAAGTTGCATCCTCAAGTTTTTACAATGATAATTCAAGCATGGGGAAGGCCAGGCATAGATCTCTTTGCTGCCCACAGAAATTACCAATTGACAAAATTCTGCTCAAGGACTTTTCATCCACAGGCCTGGAAAGTGGATGCTCTCTTTCAGTTGGACAACAATGACAGTTTATGCCTTTCCACCTCTTCTTCTACTGGCCAAAGTTCTATTAAAAGCCAGAGCAGACGGACCAAAGATGATTCTCATTGCTCCAGACTGGCCAAGACAACACTGGTACCCACTCCTGAGGAGCCTGACTCATTCCCCACCATGGATCCTGCCTCTAATGCCTCTTCTACTGACTCAGCACAACTTCAAAACTCTTCACAGTCAGCTGAAAACACTCAATCTAGCCGCATGGAGGATTCCTTAAATTCACAGCAGACCCTACTCTCCAGGATGTCATTTTGGAGGCCAGAAGGCCTTCTACTAGAAAAGCCTACTCCGCAAAATGGAAACTGTTTTGTGTCTGGAATCAGAAAAAGGGTCAGAATCCTGGAATACTGAATTTACCTCAAATACTACAGTACCTAGCTGAGCTGCTAGGCAGTGGACTTTCATTCTCCTCCATCAAAATCCATGCCTCAGCCATTTCTGCAGAGTACAACACTGATCCTCCTTTATTCTCTCACCCTCTCTTAAGACAGTTCCTCAGAGGGGCTAAGAATATAAAACCCCCAAGGAAGCAACCAATACCTGCTTGGGACCTCAATTTCATTCTAGAAAAACTAACCCTGCCCCCTTTTGAGCCAGCTGCTTCAACAGATCTGCAATATTTGTCATGGAAAACAGCCTTCCTTCTAGCTATCACCTCAGCATGCAGGGTTTCGGAACTACAAGCCCTCATGGCTGTGCAGCCTTTCATCATTTTCCATCAGGACAGAGTTTCCTTACGAACCAATCCTTCATTTATGCCAAAGGTAGTATCCAGGGTAGCCTTGAATCAGGCTATCCACTTACCTACCTTTTACCCTAATCTACAGAACAAAGGGGAGAGGCTACTACATTCCTTGGACATTCACAGACAGCTCCGTTATTATTTGGACAGAACAAAGCCTTTCAGAAAATCAGAGCAACTCTTTGTGTCCTATACTACAGGTGCTCAAGGGAAGCCTATTTCCAAACAGACAATCTCAAAATGGATAGCCCACTGCATACGCTTTTGTTACTCTTTTCATGGTAAAACTGTACCTACAGGCATCAGATCTCACTCCACAAGGGCCACAGCTACCTCTGCAGATTTCCTCAGGGGGGTTCCTACCAAAGATATTTTGGAAGCAGCCACTTGGAGTTCTGTACATACTTTCTCCAAGCACTATCACCTACCATTGTACTCCAAAACTAGAGCGGGCTTTGCCACTGCAGTCTTGCAGGGCATCCTGGCTCCACCTAGTTCCACTTAGTGCCTACCACCCCTTTATTAGCTTTGGGATTCTACCCATCTGTTATGACTGCAGCTGTATGCACGATGAACATAGTACAGTTTTGTACCTACCATAAATGTAGATGTTCGAGTGCTAATACAGCTGCAGTCCAGGTTTCCCTCCCTCCTTCCCCTCTTGGGACAGGCCTTATGGCTAACACCTCCTCATACAACCTCATTGGGGTCTTCTTTTATGGTGTATTTGCTTGCAAATACTGTTTTTTGATTGTATTGCATTTGCTGTATTACATAAATTTATGTTTTGCCTTCCTTCTGGGGGCACCTGACATCTGGGGCAAGAAAAACTGAAGAAAATGGCGTCGGCTGGTTCTTTTATACCCCTGTCGCACTGACGTCAGGGAAGAAGCGACGACAACCGATGCCGGACCTAGACTTTGGAATTCGGCCAACCGAGGACCCGCCTGACGGCAGGAGAACCCATCTCTTATGACTGCAGCTGTATTAGCACTCTAACATCTACATTTATGGTAGGTACAAAACTGTACTTTTTTAGGATTGGCTACACAAAGTTATTTTGAATACTGTTCTTCAGGAAAATATTAACTTTAAAGTGAGAGATCAACAAAGCTTTCAGATGTTTCCTCAAAGTTAAAGACTTGTGGAAGAGAAGTAAGACACTGCCATCCTTAAGAGGCATGTAATACACCCTCCCAACACCTGCCTTCCTGTAGTAGACAGTCAGCCCTGCATGATGACTGCAGCAATTTCATTGCTGCTTTCTTCCTGTGCCATGTTGCCCAAGAAGCAAGTTGTGCAGGTGGCCTGACAGCATTCTTGAATATTGGCCAAAATTTCCTGTGAGAGTCAGCTCTCTGAACTCTTCCGAGAATAAAAATTATTCGCCCATTTCAGGTGAGTCCAGGATATTGTCAAGATAAATCACAAGATAATGTTTTGTCCTCACAAAGGCTTCATTTCATAAAGCAGTCTGTGGAAGATGATTGCAGGAATTGCTAAAGTCTGCTCTCATGAAGATGCTTTAAAGCCTGTGTCCTTATTGGAGCAGCGAAACTGTTTTATTTGCGCCTTTTCTTTGCTTCAGAAGGGAAGTGATTGGACTGTTGTGGACTTGAGTAACTTCAGTAGGCTCATATTTAATGTTGAGTTCTGTGTAATCACTGTCCAGCGCCTGTTACTGCTTTTACTTCAGAATTATTGGATGGTCTTGGTAAGTGGTGGATGACCCGATGGCATATCAGTGCATGGAACCCCTGTTGATATTTCTGCACTTTGGCTTAAGCTGTTAATCTGATGTGTAAATCTTCATTCATTCCTTACTGATGGGTTTCAGTTCCATTCTCTGAACCGGCTTGGCCAATACACAAGCTCGAGACAGCCAAAAAACTATCGAGCTAAGTCCTACCCTTAACACCCCTCTTCTTCTTTCTTCAGATCTTATTTGCCACGTACTTCTCAAGATGTGCCAAGCCAGCTCTCCGCTAAGTAATGAAACTTTTTGTGTATATATTTCTTGCTGAATACCTTCTAGTTCTTCCCTCTTAGTGATTAATAGTCCTCTTTACTGTTGTACTTCTTGTGTGAGTTTTTCTCCCCTTTTTCCTACCTTTTGGTATTGTTAGTACCATTGCTGGTATAGGCCCCTCCCTTACCCTTGTGGTAGTTGCTTTTACCATTGTTGGTATTTTCCCCCTTCTGCCTTTCTTTAAAAAAAATAAATAAATAAAAAAAGAATAATTTCTTTGTGTGTGTGTGTGTGTGTGTGTGTGTGTGTGTGTGTGTGTGTGTGTGTGTGTGTTTACCTTTAGAGTAACTTGTTCTTTATTAAAAATTATGACTATTGTTATACAATTTCTGTCTGGTTAGTCAGAATCCTGACAAGACGTCTGCCAAGAAAGGAATGACCAGGTTCAAACAGTGTGACAAATGTGGGCGAAAGATGCCCAACTCTGATGGGCATCTTTCGTGTGTCTACTGCCTCTGTGTTCCTCACCTCCAGGTGCAACTGCCATGCAACATTTGTAAAAATATTAGCTCTTGCACTTTGGCAGAGTGGAAAAATAAATTAATCCTGAAGGGATTACTAAAAACTCTCTCTTCGGAGGCTCTTTCTGAGGTGGAGGTCTCAACACCTCCCAGAAAAGAGAAGAAAAAGAGAAGCCATTCGGTTCCGACTTCAAGTTCCAAGGAACCAGAATTTTCTCAGACAGTATCTGAACCGGCACCAAAATTACCAAAAATGTCTGCTCCGACTATTACAGCACCAGAGCCTATAACTCTCTTTACGGTGCCGAAGTCGGTAACACGTACCATGGAACCAATAACTTTGATACCTGCTTTGCTACCAATAGTTACTTCGGTACCAGACAAAATTTCGGCACTGACCATGATTTCTCACTGCTCCATCCTCCTCGGCGCAAAAACAGAAATTTTGCCCAGGACCAAATATTCACCTACAATCGACCCCTTTTTTGGACAGCAATATAGTCCTTTTCTCGAGAGACCTGACTCTCCTTCCTGAGTATCTACATGATGTCCTTCATGGATGCATCTGCAGTCATAACAACTGGGTTGTCCTGTCGTCAGGCAGCCCTTCAGTCGGCCGGATTCCAAAGTCCGGGTCCGGCTTCGGCTGATGTCGCACTTCACCCGACGTCATCTCTGTTGGTCTTCGGGTATAAAAGCATCAGCCGACGCCATTTTCTTCAGTCTTTCTTGCCGCGTGGCGCCCGAAGCAGAAGCTGTTCGCAAGTGCCGGTCGGTCGGATCCAGAGATTACTTCTACCGAATACTACTTCGAAGACTTCTAAAGCTAAGTACCCCGTTGGGGACTCTTTCTTGCCTCAGCCGATGTCAGAAAAAGTTAATTGTTTAACCTGTGGGAAACAAATACCTCATAAAGATTTCCACTCTTACTGCCTGCCTTGCTTAGGCCCAGCCCACGTAGCAGCCTGTTCGTCCTGTGCTTCTTTCAACCGACGAACGCTTAGACGTCGGTCGGAGTTTGCAGAACAGTTTTTCGGTTCTGATTTTGCGTACATTATGCCGTCGGATCCTCCGACTACGCATTCTGCCAAAAAACGCAAAGAAAAAGACCGACACTCGCGGTCCGCGGTTTCGGCCGAAACCATGGTTAAGCAAACCGCGAGTGTCTCGGTTTCGGCCGAAACCAAGAAAACTGATCAAAATACAGCTGAATCTATCTCTACAACTGAAGTCCCTGCTAACACTCTTGAATCGGCCTCAGAAATTTTACCCACTACGGTGCTTACCACTGACTTATCAGACACCATTCCCTTGGATGTCTCTACCCCAGCACGTGGTACTGCTAGGCCTCCAGCAGCCATGTCCATTAAGGCCTTCGCCAGGGCTAAAGCAGCCAAGACTACTAAAACAGTGCCTGTTAAACCCCCCTCAACCAGGCCCTCTTCCAGTTCTCAAATGCTTACTTTGGCAGAAGATTTAATTTCATTAATTAGAGGATCTCAATCTCACCCAGACAGGGCCTCTCAGCCCCCAGAGAAGAGACCTAGGGCAGAGCCCCATGAGCCAGTGTCCTCTGATGATTCTGGTGATGAATCAGACATAACTGACCAGCCAGAGGCTCCTTTCTCCAATTTTGAAGATTCTGATGCTGAAGAATCCATTCCAGCTGCTTCCCCACCAGAAGAATTCTCCTTTGGGGAAACCTTGCATGCCATGCGAGAACAGTTCCAATGGCAGCAGCAGGATTTTTCAGACTCCAGGAAAAGACTTAGGACCTTTTTGCACCTTCCACAGCACAGGCCCTTAGCTATACCTCCTGTTCTCTCTGTGGTGGATGATGCTTTCAATGATGTCTGCTCCGCTCCAGATTCTTTACCCCCAGCCCCTGCCAAACCAGACAGATTTTACAGGGTGCCAGATACTCATCACCACCTTTACAAGGCTCCTCTTGCAGACCCCGAAACTATTTCCCAGGGTCCCAAGGCAGTAGCCGCGACCATAGCTAAAAACCCTGTTCCTTCTGAAAGGGAAGCAAGGTCATTAGACAGATGGGGTAAAAAGGTTTACACTTCAGCCACTCTCTCAGCTAGAGCTTTAAACTGTCAGTTTCACATGATACAATACCAAGAGTTTATGCTTGATCAGTTAACTAAAAAGCTAACCACTGATGAATCTCTTGATAAGAAATATGTATTAGAAATGGTAAATAACATACAGCAAGTTAGTAACCATTCTTTAAAATGTGGCTATGATGCACTGGAGGCTTCATTTAGATCAGCCATGACTGGCACTGTAATTAGAAGGCATGCATGGCTAAAGGAGCAAGCTTTACCGGATCATGTTAAATCTAAATTGCTAGATGCTCCTATGGATAAAACAAGTTTGTTTGGTACACCTGCCCAGCAGGTTATGAAGAAAATGGAAGAAAAGGCAAAATCAGTCCAGACAGTTAAAGATTTCTTGCAGGTTCAACCCCAAGGTTTAGCAGGAACTGGCCTGCCGAAAATTGGTCCTTTCCTGACTCCACAAGACCTCAAAGGGGCAGGAATAGACGTTCCAGAGGCAGAAACCAATCCAGAGGAGGTGCTTACAGAGGACGACAGTGGCAAGGTAACAACAGAGGCACAGACTCAACACCTGCCACTACATCAACACAGCCACAGTGACTTAATCCTAAACCCGCCTACCAGGGAACAAATAGCAGCTCCTCTAGGCGGAAAGCTAACCTTATTTTCAAAAAACTGGCACCTGATAACAAAAGCCACGTGGTTTTTACGCACCATAGATCAGGTTTCCGGGTTCCACTTCCACACTTTACCAGACAAAAGAGGAATGCCAAATCTACCTCCAAATCAAAAGACAGAGGCTCTACAACAGATAATGGAGTTAGCAAACATGAGAGCTGTGGAGAAAGTGCCAACAGCAGAGCAAGGAAAGGGGTTCTACTCCAGACTATTCCTAGTTCCAAGAAAGGAAAAAAGTTGGAGACCAATTCTAGACCTGTCCACCCTGAATACTTACATCATTGTCCCAAAATTCAAAATGCTGACCCTACAGCAACTTCTTCCCATGCTGGGCAAGGAGTGTTGGCTGGTAACTCTAGATCTCAAGGAGGCATACCTGCACGTCCCCATTCGACCAATCTGCAGAAGATACCTCAGATTTCGCACTATCAATTCTCAGCATTGCTCTTTGGCTTATCTACTGCGCCCAGAGTATTCACAAAATGCCTGGCATCAGTAATCGCCCATTGCAGACTACAGGGAATTCAAATTTATCCATACCTGGATGACTGCCTGATACAAGGAGACAACAAAAGCAAGCTGACAACAGATTTACAAAGGGTCATTTACTTGCTTCAAGCACTGGGATACACAGTCAATTTACAAAAGTCAAGACTGATACCATCCCAGACAAGGACTCTCCTGGGAGCGGAATTGGACACAGTAAGACAAATGGCATTCCTAACTACAGAAAAACAAAAAGAACTCCCTCTTTACTTCTTGGCACTAACAAAACTGAACAAGTTAACAGCAAGAAAGGTACTGCAGGCCTTGGGTTTCATGGCATCATGCATAATCTTGGTTCCATTTGCCAGACTACATATGAGAAAACTACAGTGGTACCTAAAGAATTTATGGTCCCAACACAGACACAGCCTAGAAACGGAAATCCCACTAATACCATGCTTAAAACAGGAGTTCCTATGGTGGGCTCAGGCATGCCAGTCAAACCCAGGCCTGCCCTTTCGCAAGGGTCAAGCAAGCCAGACCATCACAACAGATGCTTCAGACCTAGGATGGGAGGCGTGTTTGCTGGACAAATGCGTGCAAGGATTGTGGACACAGGACCAACTTCACCTGCACATCAACCTAAAAGAAATGCTGGCAGTAAAACTGGCAATCCAAAAGTTCAGACCATTTCTCAAGGAGGACCACTTGATGATAAGGACAGACAACACCACAGTCATGTGGTACATCAACAAACAGGGAGGCACTCATTCTTACCCCCTATGCAGAATGACTTTGGAGCTGTGGACCCTGGCACTCAGCTACAACATCCAGTTACAGGCAATATTTGTGCCAGGAAAAGAAAACTCTCTAGCAGATATGTTAAGCAGGACCACATCGGATGCCCACGAATGGCAGCTGCACCCGGATATCTTCAAGACCATCTCGAAGAAATGGAGAATCCCTCAGATAGATCTATTCGCATCACCTCTCAATCACCAGCTCAAAAAATTCTGCACAAGGACATTCCACCCACTAGCATGGAAAGTGGACTCGCTCTCCTTCAGCTGGAAAGGCCTAACAGCATATGCATTCCCACCTCTTCCCTTGATACACAAAGTACTACTAAAAATCAAGGAGGAACGTCCAAGGATAATCCTGATAGCTCCAAATTGGCCAAGACAGCATTGGTACCCACTGCTGAGGAGCATGTCTCGGAACAATATGTGGCCAATTCCCCTGATGCCTTTGATGCTAACTCAGAACAACTTCAGCACCATGCATCCAAACCTAAAAACGCTGCAACTGACTGCATGGAACATCACATAGCAGCTGCTAATACAGAACTTTCACAAAGAGTTAAAGACATTATTCTTGAAGCACGCAGGCCTTCACCTAGAAGGAATTATGCTGGGAAATGGAAAAGGTTTGTCATTTGGAGTTCTGAAAGAGGAAAAGATGTATCAAACATAGATATGCCTAACATTCTGGAGTATCTGGCCGAACTACTTCATTCAGGCCTGTCCTACTCCTCCATCAAGATTCATGCATCAGCTATTTCAGCAGAATACAGCTTTGATCCACCTGTTTTTTCACACCCTTTGCTCAGGCAGTTCCTCAGAGGAATCAAGAATGTAAAACCTCCAAGGAAACCACCATTGCCAGCTTGGGACTTGAACTTTGTGCTAGAAAAATTTACACTATCACCTTTTGAACCAGCAGCAACAGCAGACCTACAACACCTGTCCTGGAAAACTGCTTTCCTACTGGCAATTACTTCAGCAAGGAGGGTTTCAGAACTACAGGCCTTAATGGCAGTGCAACCCTTTCTAATCTTCCACCAAGATAGAGTGTCCATGAGGACTAATCCTACATTTATGCCTAAGGTGGTATCCAGAGTGTCTTTAAACCAGGCAATCCACCTGCCTACCTTCTTTCCCAACCCACAAAACAGAGGGGAAAGAATACTGCATACCTTGGATGTACATAGACAGCTACGCTACTACTTGGACAGAACAAAAAATAGCAGAAAGACTGACCAACTTTTCGTAGCCTATGCAACAGGAAGGGAAGGAAAAGCTATTTCCAAACAGACAATCTCCAAATGGATAGGAAATTGCATACGATTCTGTTACTCCTTCCATGGAAAGCCAATTCCACAGAACATAAGACCTCATTCTACAAGGGCAACAGCCACTACCACAGCCTTCTTACGAGGAGTGGCTACCAAAGACATTATTGAGGCGGCTACTTGGACCTCCGTGCATACATTTGCCAAGCATTATAATTTACCTCTATATTCCAGATCCCGAGCAGGGTTTGCCACTGCTGTTCTGCAAGGGATCCTAAACACACCATAATTTACTTTTATCCTCCTCCCTAGTTGGCTATGGTATTCTACCCAGTTGTTATGACTGCAGATGCATCCATGAAGGACATAGTACAGTTTTGTACCTACCATAAATGTAGATGTCCGAATTGGATAGCATCTGCAGTCAGGATTACCCTCCCTCCTTCCCTCTGTGGTACTCCTAGGGTGTTTACCCTTCTAATAGCTAGCTAGTGGGGATTTCTTTCATGGTGTATTTGTTTGTATTTATGTACATACATGCTTATTTTGTGTTTACCTCTATCTTTTGGAAACATTGGCATCTATCCAAAATTTTTTAGCCTTCTATAGGGCTTCTGGCATCTGGGGCAAGAAACACTGAAGAAAATGGCGTCGGCTGATGCTTTTATACCCGAAGACCAACAGAGATGACGTCGGGTGAAGTGCGACATCAGCCGAAGCCGGACCCGGACTTTGGAATCCGGCCGACTGAAGGGCTGCCTGACGACAGGACAACCCAGTTGTTATGACTGCAGATGCTATCCAATTCGGACATCTACATTTATGGTAGGTACAAAACTGTACTTTCCACCAGTATCTACATGTTCCACCAGGAGTCTTTCCGAAATGGATGTAGTGAGTCTTGTCAATCTGCTCTTAGCAGCCACAGGAATTCCAACTCCTACCCAGACCTCCCTCCCACGTGGAGCCAAAGGTTTTTCTGCACAAGACTTCGACATAGCCATCTTCAACCTCTTCTCAGGCTTTGGAGCCCTCCGATACTGATGTCTATCCCGATGCCTACATCTTCCGTTCCTGTGATGTTACCTTACATGGTTCCAGAGTGGACTTTGCTCCATTCAGAACCGATCCACCCTCGAGACCATGACTTGTCTGTCGGCACTGTGACCCCTAGTTCGGCACCAATTTTTTTAATGGTGCCGTCTACAGTTCTGGTCGTTTCGGCAGCTCCTATCCTGGAAGTGGGCTCATTGGAGCAGGGTGTGACCCTGTTCTCAAGGTTGTCCCTCTCTGTTCTGAGCTCCCATCCCTCTTCAGGTGGGCTTGCCTTCCAGGTGATAGAGAGGGTTCTTGCTTCCACAAGCATGCAGTTGGCACCTCCAGCGTCGGAACCTGACCTTTCCCTTTCCTCTGGCATGCAGTTGTTGCAGCCCACTATGCAGAGACTTTGAGCATGGGAGCAGTAAGAAACCCTGCTCCAGGGCACCCGCTCTTAGGAGTCCTCCTTAGAAGATCCCACTGAGTAGCCATCCCAAAAGAGAACATGCAGTAGGAAGCATGCGATTCCCCTGAGGAATCCGATACCGAAGATACAGATTTCGATGAGGGAGAAGGGTCCCCATGGTCATCCCCTGAAGATGTCTCATTGGAAGACATACTGGAGATCCTGAAACAGAGGCTGGAAGCCCATCAACCCTTTTACCGAGGAATCTGTATTCTTGCAAGCCTTCAGTGCTCTACCCTCTACTTCCTGGGTGAATCCACATGCAGATGAGCTGATTACGCTCATCATGCAGCGTGTCTGGAAGGCCCCTGACAATATTGAGCTGATTCCTTGGAGGCCTGATAAATTTGTCTCCACCAGGAGACCACCCTCACTGGTCCAAAGGTTTGGTAGTAGTTTCCATGGTTGTGGCAGTGGAAGAAAGTTACTGTCCATCCTCCGAACAGGGAGTCCCGGGCGCTAGACTAGGGAAGCGGACTTGCATTTCATCAGCCTTCGCCTTATGGTCACTGAATTACATGGCACATTGCGCATGTCTCCAAAGGGACCTGATTACAGAACTTTCAGGTACTTTGGCAGAGGCGTTACCTGAAGAGATGTGAGATAGTCGCCTCTCAGCTTGCACCCACGAGTCCATTTCTAACTCCTCCATGCGGTTGATACTTCATACAACCGAGGGGGCAGCCAGAGCAGTCACTTCAGGTGTTTTCATAAGACGTCATGCCTGGATGCTCTTATGTGACTTTGTGGACCCCTTCAAGTCTTCCTTGGTCAATGCTCCTGTTGACGAGTCTTCCTTGTTTGGCCCAAAAGTTAAGGATACGTTGGCCAGGTGTGAGAAGGAGTTAAAGACCCTATCTGCCATGGGCATGTGCTTTTCCACCCCTCAGTGATCCTACTCCAGCAATAGAGGCAGAAAGATGTGGTTCAAAAAATCCCAAGGACCTTTCCTTGACACACATGGTGAGCAGTCCTCCAGGGGCAGAGGGAGGAATTCATTGAGAAGATGCCCCTACTGTGGCAGAAGGGGCCCGCGAAACCAGGTCTCCAAAGATTCTTTCTCTTGTCATCCCTATTAGCGCTCCTGAAGAGCGGCCTGATTGCTTTCCTCTGGAAGCAGTCAGGGGATGTTTCTCTCTGCACCACTTAGCCTGGCAATCTGTAACATTAGACTCACGGGTGCAGAGGATAATGACCAGAGGTTACCATATCCTCTTTGACCTTTACCCCAGGGCTCTAAGGCGAATCCCTGAAGCTTCATCCAGTCAGAGGGATGCAACAACACTAGAAGTCATAAAACTTCTAAGAAAAAGTGTCATCCATCCAGTCCCACCAGACCAAATAGGATCCGGATTTTACTCAAGGTTCTTTTTAGTGCCAAAAAAGACAGGGGGCTGAAGACCAATTTTGTATCTCAGTGTACTGAACCAGTTCATCAGACAAGCAAAATTCCAGATGGTCAGTGTTCAGTTCATTCTTCCATTTCTGGAGAAGGACAACTGGATGTACTCTAGATCTTCAGGGTGTGTTACCACATAAAAATGGACAAACAATCCAGAAGATACCTCTACTTCTGGCTGGGAGCCAGTCATTACCAGTTTCGAATATTGCCCTTTGGTCTCTCCACAGCCCCCAAAGTGTTCACCAAATGCATGGCAGTATTAATAGCACACCTGAGATTACAAGGATTCCTTGTGTTTCCCTATCTAGATGATTGGCTCCTTACTGCTCCAACCAGGAGTCTATCTGGCAGAAAAGCTAGGGATCTCTATTAACACAGAAAAGTCAAAGCTGGTACCAACGGGAAGCTTATAGATCATTGGGGCAACGTTCAACGCAATATCCTGCCATGTTGTCTTACCTCATCACAGGCTACTAAGATTGAGATCTCATCTTCAAGTAATCCTCTCTCAATCTTGTCCCATCTCGACTGGTTCTACAACTCCTGGGCTTGATGGCGGCTGCAATCATGCTGGCTCCACTAGCAAGATTACATATGAAGCTGCTCCAGTGGCTCCTAGCATCTCAATGGTCTACACCCGATGGCTTACCCAATCCGTATAACAAACCAATGCAAACAAGATCTGAATTGGTGGATGAAGCCAGAAGAGGAGTTAGTGTCGTCCTTTTTCCCCCCCGCAAACCAAAGCCACAGTGACATAGGGACACTTCCCTAATGGGGTGGAGGGGGTGTTTTCAGTGAAAGACCATCCAAGGCTCTTGGTCCCCCTTGTAGGCCAAACTGCACATCATTATCCTAGAACTGAGGGCAGTGCACCTAGCATTGCAAGCATTCCAAACAACCATTCTGTCTGGGACAGTTGCTGTCCAGTCAGACAATATGTCAGTAGTCTGGTACATCAGCAGGCAAGGGTGTCCCAGATCCTACCCATTATGCTGGAAAGCCCTGAGAGTGTGGCAATGGACAATAGCTTCCAACAGCTTTTTCTTAGCAATGCACATTCCCGGGGGCTCCAGTCTGATTACAGACAAACTGAGCAGAAACATTTTGATGCCTCACGAGTGGTCTCTCAACTCTGTAGTAGTGACCCACATTTTTCATAATTGGGACCGGACTTGCGACCTCTTTGCTTCCACCTTGAACCACAAATGCAGCAGCTTCTTTGCCCCGATCCCCCCCCCCCCCAGGGGAGTCCCTGAGAGATGCTGTGATGCACAGTTGGCCCCCAAGTCTACTGTATGCCTTTTCACCCCATTCCACAGTTGTTGAAGAATGCACAGTGGCTGAGAAGCAAGGTAATCCTCATTGCACCCTATTTGGCCCCACCAAGTTTGGTTCCCCTTTCTGTGGCCTCACCTTGGTTCACCATCTGTGGACCCTGGATCCAACGCTGGCACTCCTAGCTCATCCGCAGGGGCTGGTCCATTCCAACCTTCACAGTCTCAAGCTGACCACTTGGTATCTTCACTTCACAGTCTCAAGCTGGCTGCTTGGTATGTCCACTTCCACTGATTGCCAGGCAGATGAACCTATCTTCCCCAGTGTGAAAGATTCTTCTGGCTTCTCATAAACCCTCCACCAGGAAACTCTATCACAGCAAATGGCTTAGGTTTGTAATCTGGGCTAAACAACAAGGACTAGTCCCATTCACAATCCCAACCCGTAAGGTTTTAGAATACCTGTCAACTCTACTCTATTCAGGAGCCTCAGCCTCTTCTATTACAGTTCACTTAGCAGCTATAGGGAATTTTCATGATGGCTTTAACAATTCTTCATTAATGTCCCACCTTCTTTGCAAAACCTTCATGAAAGGAGTTCTGCACCTGAGGCCACCTATTAAAAATCGTACTGAACTTTGGAATTTGACTTTGATCTTACAGACTAACCTGTTCACCCTTCGAATCTTCTGCAACATGCGACAAGAAGTTTTTATCCTGGAAAACCTTATTCCTGGTAACCATCACCTCAGCCAGGAGGATATCAGCATTACAAGCTTTGTGTGTTCATCGCCTTTATTTAATTTTCCATAATGAGAGAGTATCACTTTGGGCAAAAATTGCCCAAAGTTATCTCGAATTCAAGTTTCAACCAGTCGATTGATTTTCACTTCCTTTTCCCAAAACTTTCTAACAAAGGTGAATGCTGTTTACACCTGTTGGATGTACATAGACAACTGTGTTTTTACTTAGAACTAAATATTTCAGAAAGTCGGACCAGCTGTTCATAGCCTTTTCAGGCCCCAAATTGGGCAAAGCTGTTTCCAAAGTCACCTTGTCAAAATGGCTAAGAGATTGCATTACCTTTTACTATTAACAGAACAATTTAACTTTACCTACTAGAGTCAAGGCTCATTCCACCAGGTCAGTGTCCACGTCAGTGGCATTTAATTTCAGAGCTTCTGTAGATGACATCTGTGCAGCAGCCACTTGGGCAACCCCCCATACCTTTATCACACATTACAAATTGGATATGGTCTCCAGGGGAAGAGCATCGTTTGGCTCAATAGTGCTCAGGAATATCCTTCCATAGGGCTTCCCAGGACATAAAGTAGCTGGGAACTCTGTCCCATCAGTAAGGAATGAAGAGTTACAATGTCAGATAAAGAAGTTATGTTCTTACCATAACTTTCCATCTGTATTGTAGATCTTCATTCCTTACGTTCCACCCTCCTACCCCCTGCCCAAGGACTTCTGGGGGATCGTTTTTGGTCCTGACTGCCTGATAGGGCATCTGCTCAGATAGGGCATCCATTGTCTCTATTCCTGGCGGGCAAACTCTATCTGAAGAAAGAAGGAGAGGGGGACTATGGCTAGCACTTGGCTGTAGAGTTTTTTGGCTGGCACAAGCTTGTGTATTGGCCGAGTCGTTCCAAGGATTGAACCAAAACTCATTAGTAAGGAATGAATGAAGCTCTAAAATGCACAGATGGAATGTTATGGTAAGAACATGGTATTACCTCTCTTTGATCATTCCTCTGAATGCCAGATCTTCAGTAAAATGCCTAGTGATAGTGAAATTTGCAGCAGAAAGGATTCCTGTTTTTTAGTGACTGACTGCTGGTGGTGGTCTACTCTCAGGGCATTTTTAGTGGCTTTGACTTTGCCACGGTTGCAATCATTTGATGTCCCTGATATCCGAGGATGTCCCTTTTGCTCCTAGTGCAGGTGTTCTAAATTGGTGCGGTTGGGTATCTTCCAAAATAAGAATGTTCTGCAGGTTATGGATCTGACCTTTTGGACAATGCTTGAGTAGATTATGGTGCGTATTTATTCCTTCTAGGGCTTGTATTTGCTGCAGTTTTCTTGTATCCCTTTGGTACACTTCCAGTTGAGGGTGCTTCAGTGAGCATTGTTTGGGCTTGTTTATTGTATTTCTCATTTCTTATCAGATCTGTTTCTTGTTCTGGATCCTTGCTGATGTCCCTCCCTAGGTTTCTAAACTTGTTATGCCAACATGGAGTTGGTATTCCCTTTTTTATTTTGGTGTCTACTCAGCCCCTCAAGACCGATGTGCTTCTGGTAATTTGAGGAGCCACTTTTGGGTGGCTTGGAATAAGTAATATATGGGACAGCTTCTTCTAGCAGCTGCTGTCAGCCTTTTGGCACTGAGGACATTGTTAGTGACTTGCACATTTTATAATTGCTTTACAAAGTCTGGACCTATCCTTTCGAGGACAACCAGCCAAGCAGTAGTGTAGTATCTGTATGGGAAAAGGCTGCATCATACTCTGTTTGGGATTTGATACATATTTGGTAGTGACATTCACGGAGGCATTTCCCTCCTAGTAGTTCACATTCCAGTGGAGTCTAGCATCACCACAGACATGTTAAGCTGTAGCACCAGTCCTTTCCTAGAATTTCAGTTTTATCACAGCAGTACTGATTAGGTACAGGCCATACCAGAGATCGATCTTCTGCAGTCTAGGAGGGCACATCGTTTCCAGAATATTTATCCTCAGGATCATTGCCACAATGTAAGTTTTTTATTAATTTTTCCTGGGAATTTGAATTGGGCAATCCTTTTGACCTGACTTCCAGAGCTGCATCCGTAGAGCAGAGTTTGTTTCCACTCCATGCTGCCCACTCCTTAGCACACAAGAAAAGGGAATGCAACCTATGCCATATTCAGGTATTTTCTTGCTGCAGTAGAAGTGCTGATTAGTGCATAATATGTTGGTGTTCCTCAGTCTGTCAGTTTGGCCTAGCTTCTGCAGTTTGCAGATAAGTGCCCCACCGTGGAAACTTTCTTTGTTTTATATTTTTGTTTGCAAGAATATTTATTTATTTATTTATTTGTTTATTTTACATTTGTTGACCGGGAAGGACCGACTGGATACATGTCCATTTTCAGCGGAGGCCCGGGGAGAAAAGCTCCAACATTAACAAATAGGAAAAAAGATGTTGAACAGAATACAGTTAGTTCTCCTTAGGATGTTTACACAAAAAGGAGACATTGTCATGTATTACAGTACAATTACTCAAAGATATATAAAACAAAATATATTAAAAAAATGTTACATACACATGGTATAGCATTCTTATATCATTTTTTTAGATTGACCCATTTGATAGTTTTTAAAGGGTAATTAGTGAAGGAGGTAGGGTCTAGAGATTTACATGGGAGGGGGAGAAAGGGGAAACTGATACGAGGGAGGTAGAGGTTAAATAGGTTAGACATAGTAAGGACGAAGAAAAATGCTGGTTTAGATGGAGTCAGTCTGGACTTCTGCATTGGCAAAGCCAATGTGTTTTGAAATGGTGGTTTAACCCCTTTTTGAAAAGTTTAATGGAGGGAATGGTGGTGAGGCTGGGTGGAAGGGAGTTCCATATTTTTCCGATTGCATTGGCAAAGAGAGCATCACCTCCTGCATTGTTAGATTTCACTGTTTGAGCTAGTAGCTTGTTTGAGGAGCGTAAACTGTTGAGATTGTTGTAAGGTTGGATTAAGTTTTTCAGTGCAGGGGTTTTGTCAGATTGGTTAAGAATTTTAAATGCTATTATGAGTTGGTTCTGCTGGAGAAGGTTAGGGAATTCAATCCAACCCAGGCTTTGTAGGTTACTGCAATGATGGGTTCTGTAGGGCATACCGGTTGCAAATCTGGCTATATGATTATAAGAACATGTTAGTTTGTTTACTTCAGTTGCGTTAAGATTTGTAAGAATAGGGGAGGCATATAGGAGGGTAGAGAGGAGATGGGAGCGGGCAATGGCCATTTTTGCTATTGGAGTAAGAAAGGATTTTATTCGATAGAGCGACCCTAGTTTTTTATTAACGATTTTAATAGTCTGATTGATATGGATATCGTATCTAAGTTTGTTGTCAATGGTAACTCCCAGTAGTTTAGTGTAGGAGTCTGGGGAGATAGTTGTCCCATTTTTGGATTGAATAGAAAAGGGTGTGATCTTATGAGTAGGGTAGAAGATTAGCAGTTTGGTTTTGTTTGGATTGAGAATAAGTTGACGTCCCATTAACCAATTCTCTACTGCCGTGAAACAGTGTTGTGTTTTTGATAAATTAACTGGAGAGGGGTCAGAACATACTAATGTGGAGTCATCAGCATATTGAATGCAGGTGGCTTCTGGGATGGCTTTGTAGAGGTCATTTATGAAGACAGAAAAGAGAAGAGGTCCCAATATGGAACCTTGAGGAACCCCTATGGTATTAGATAGGAGGCTAGACAGCCTATTTTGCCAGAGTACAGCTTGCTGTCTCTTTGAGAGATAGGCTTGAAACCACTCTAGAGTTTGGTTGTCTAAATGGAGACTTTTTAGGGTATTATGAAGTAGTTGATGGTTCACCATATCAAAGGCCTTTGATAGGTCCAGAAAGAGAGCTGACGATACTTCTTTCTTGTTACGGTTGTGGTTAATAGTGTCAGTAAAAGAGAGAAGGGCAGTGGTTGTACTATGGTGTGGTCTAAAGCCATGTTGAGAGCTGGTAAGTAGTTTGTTCTGGATAAGATAGTAAAGAAGCTGTCTATGTACACATTTTTCCATGATTTTTGCTAATGGTGACATTATAGCTATGGGCCTGTAATTTGACAGTTCTGTCGATGTGCCTCCTTTATGGAGTGGTATTTCATAGGATATTTTCCATATTGAGGGGATTTTGGCTTCGGCTAAGGTACGATTGATGAGTATCGAGATGGGGTAAGCTATAACATCAGCAGCTTTTTGTAAGTATTCGGCTGGGAGAAGATCAGCGGAGAGAGTAGTTGGTTTTAGTTTCTTCAGTAGTGCGCATATATAGGCAGTGGGGACAGGGTGAAATTTAAAGGTGGGTATGGACTTTGGGGTGATCTCTGTTATCTGGGGGTTTGTAGTTGATAGCTGGTTGGCTAGGGATTGTATAGTGTCCGTGAAGAAGGTATTAAAGGAATTGGCTACTTCCTCTGGGATTTTATCCGATAGTTTTTCTGGGTCAAATATACCTTTGATAGTTTCAAGTTTCTGGTACAGACTTTAGAAGCTAAAGATTCTATACATATTTTGTGCAGGAAACTGGTACAATGTAGACTTCCATGCAGTATGTGCTGTATTTGGGGTCTAAGCACAATGCCCATAGTGGTCCTTACTGTTTGCTTTAACCAGAAGACCATTGGAGAGCCAGGACTCTGCAGGATCATTTGAACCAGACCAAGGCCTTCATAGTGCTAGCCAAACTGCTACAGGTTACCCACATAAAGGAAGAAAGAGGCACCCCCACAAGAAAGGGTATAAGTGAAGAGGACAGTATGCCTGTGAGTTTCCCCTAGGCTCAAGAGCATCTGGTCATTTCAGATGTTTTCAGAGACCCAAACATGACTTCAGCAGGTGGGACCAAGACCCTGGATTTGCCTCTTAGGAGACTGCCATATGCTTGGATGAAGGCACATCCTGACTGGCTGAAATCCTGTATTCATCAAGTCGGTCTGTATACCTGCTTCTGGGTGTTTTCTCGGTTCAATATTAGAAGACTGAAGACGCATTCTTTCGAATGCTCCTTGGTCGAACTCAAAAGCCTGAAACAGCAAAATATCGAAGTGGCTTTTAAGTGAATTCTTTCCCTCTGAAAGAATTTGCTTGGCCATTTCGTTACTTTGCCATTTTTGGCACTGTAGTGCAGTCTCGTGGTTGGTATATTTAAGTGGGGGGGGGGGGGGGCAAAGCCCCCCCACTTAATGTAATGTTTAAAGTATTTTTTTTTTTGTTGGAACAGCGATTCCCCCCCCCCCCAGGAAAAACGCTTTGACAGTTCGAAATTGTAAGCTTTCGCTTACGTAGGGTCGATTAATCACAGTTCGCTGTTTTAAGTGTTCAGTGATCTAATATAGACCCATTTTCTCTGTTGTCTTGCTTTCCAAGAGTGAAGGTGTTGCCATTTTGTGTTAGTTTGTGAGGATTTTCTGAGTTCTAGGAGTAATGTCATCAGTATCTGCCCACATATTGAGATTTTGAATGTGGCCACACCATAATCCAGCCCAGTGGCTGCAGGTATGAGCTGGATGGGCCTTCATCTCGTCATGCGTTTCAAGCTTCCTGACAGGATTTAATGAAGTTGTCTCACGATTTGTTAACTTTCTTAAGAATCTGCAGACATTTTCTAGACAAGGGTCAGTTTTGGGGGCCCTAGTCTTTAGAGAAGGCTGACTAAGTATTCAGGCATCTGAAACATCAAGGACTACAGTGACTGGTCAGAGTGGAGCAATACTGGGTACTGCTCTGTCCAAACTGAGAAGGAAGCCTGTGTCGAAGGTTTCTCAGTACTATTGGATTCCTCTTTGTTTTCCCATCCTGGAGAATGGCAGCCGTTTTAGACAGTGGTAGATGGTGGTGCTGGGGAAAGAAGACAGTACAGCGAGTCTTGGTGCCCTGTAAGGAGATGTTCTGCCCCAGAGCTGCCTTTGATGTTTGCTTCCCAATTGCAGTTCTGAATGACACTGCAGTGAGTGGTGCTTAATAGTGTAGCCTATACTTTATATTCAGTTGCTGCATAAATTGTGACCTTATTAATCTTCTCTTTCATTTAAATTAGCATTAATGTAGGTATCTGTACTGGAGACAGAAATTGATAATTATTCCTTCTCCATACCAGCAGTCTTTTTGAGGACATGTGTTTTGGAGAAGTCTAAAGGCTCATGATATTGACATTACCATGCTATTTTTATTTGTTCTCTTCTGATATGAAGGAACGCTAGATTATTGTCCCCCCCACCAGCACCTCTGAGCATGGTATCAGTGATGCCAGCTACTTCAGGACGCATAAACGTTAGCCTTTTGTATGGAAAACCAACATATGTTATGTTATCTTTAGCCATTCCAGAAAGGTTTAAATGTTTCCTATGTAACTTTTTTTTCTTGTGCTTGTCTTTTATTTTGGAAGCCAAGGTGAAGGCGACATTTGTCAATATTTATTCCACTGCTGTTTGAGTTAAGTACCCTGAATTATATTACCTGTCACAGCCTGATACCAGTTTTTCATGGCACAGAGTTTAAAATTGTCCTTGCTTCCAAATTCCAAGGAGCAGCAAACTATGAAAAGTACAGTTAATTTTGGTGGGCTGCCACACGGCGGACTTATTTTTTCATGCATTATGTTTTGCTATCCAAGATTGTAGCCTCAAATGCCTATCCTCAAAAGCTAGTTTGGTTTAAGGTTTCCGCTCTTCCTGGCGAGCATGCTAGGTCATGTTTGGATGCATCCTTTAAGGGGAGTTTCTCTTGGACATCCAAGAGGTCTTCAGAGATATGTAGAGAGGCAAGGATCCTAACACCATGTGTAGAGGGATAAAGCCCTTGACTATACGACCCAGATGGCCTGAGATTGATTTGTGACTTTTTGCACTGAGAGTAAAGCAGGGAGAGTAAGTAAGTGATGCCAACTTCTCCATTCTAGGGGAGGGAGGTGCCATGACCCTCTGTACTGATGACCGCAGCATGATTGTTGAGAGATTGCAGAAGCACCTATTGAGTCAGTGTTGCTACATGCAGCTCCTAAAACAAGGCATGTTCATATGTATGCATGCTGAGAACCTTCATAGAGCTGCATTGTATGTGATAGTTGCCTGCTGCAACAGGAAGAGGCAATGGAATGGGGTAGGGAAGCATATGTACATAAAACAGCCTACTCCTTAGCACATAACACTTGCTTCCTTTGGGATCAAATGTGCCAGTAAGGTTCTCAACTAAGCAAGGAAGTGAGTGGGCTTTAACTCTTTCATCCTGGTGGCAAATGAATGAGTCTGGTTGTCATCCATTAAAGGGGATCCAGAAGGATAAAAAGGTGGGGACATGACTCTCTCCATTGTAGAGGGCTTTTAAAGATATTTTTACATTTTCATCCTTTAGTTATTGCTAGCATTTCAGGAGGAAAAACGTTTCCATGCAGCAGAAAAGACAGACAATTTAGCATCAGGGAAGCTTTTGGTACAGTCTTAGTCCCATTAACAAAGTGATGGTACAAACTGTTCCAAAAGAAACATTTTTTTGCTTGTAATTGGTACAATAATGAAGACATAGTCAAAGCTATGTATTCTTAACTAATTTGTTTTAAACACAATATATTGTTCTTCATTCCAAAGAATGTGCATACACATCTGTTTCTCCTGTCGCTTGACATTTTCCATTGTTTTTCAGACATTCATATATGCACACTCCTCTCTCCCCTAACCTCACCTCACTCAAACAATGTATGTAACAGGGTGTCTCTGTCTCTCTCTCTCTCATTTATATATGATAAATTTGAGCAGGTTACTAATTTGTGGATGTTTTTGTAGTTGCTACCTTTTATTTATTTGACTTTGGCTGAACACAAAAATTGGATTAGTGTTCTACTCCAGTTAACAAAGTGAAATAGATTAAATTAAAATACGTGTTCTTGGTCCCCAAGAAGTCCAAAGAATCTTGTCCATTTGTGAATACACGTGGTTTCAGCCTTTACATTTAATTTGAAGTTTCTTATGGTCATCCTCTTGTTTTCATACTGCTGTTGCTGCAGGAATTTTGAGTAACATTAGTGATCCTCATGGATTCCTGTTAACACATTAAAGTTTGGGAATCGCACAAGATGTTTCTGCATCTGATGTGGGCCTGTACTTCTAGTAGTAAGTGTTGCCTTTTTAGCATTCCTTCATTCCCTGTACCTTCACCAAGATGCCAGTCTTGGTGACAGAAGTCCCACAACATTACAGGCTCTCTTTCTAGTGTTTTAAGTCCAACTTGTACACTGTTTTGTCAGTGTAACCTAGGATCCAGAGGCAGCACTGCTCTTTCCCCATATTATGTCTTCCCTGGTTTAGAGAAGACCAGGCAGTAAGGAATTCAGCTTCCTGGGTGATGCAATAATAGGGTGCTTATGTCTGTTATTCCTGTTTGGATAAACTGAGGGGAGGTTGTTCCCATTTTCTCAGCCCACCTCTGTGTGATGATCTTTCTTTGAAAGATTCACTGCCATTGGTGTGCTTATTCTAGTCCCATTTCCATGTTCTGAGTGGAGATAGCATGGTGGTATGAGAACTTGGTCATCTCTTGCAGTCAGACCAATTTCAAATTTGTGATAATTGATGTAGCCATCATCCAGTGCTGTCAATTCTTGTCTGAATCCTATAGCAGCCCTGTGAAATTCCACAGAGGTTTACTATGTAGATGGGGGATAGAAGTATGTTTCCAGGACGTTCTTCCATGTGTAGCATACCCCTATGGAAATTTTAGTTTATAATCTGCCTGCCCCCATGTCTGTGTGATTTGGGATAAAACTTGATAATCCTAGGAAGCTTACCCGAATACAGGTAGGGCATGCAGGCTTCACACAGAATGCAGCTCAGCAGAGAACCCAACCAGTGAACCTTTTGCTGTGAAATGACAGTGCTATTCTGTGTCCATGTCTGCCTGAGTTGTGCAGTTAACAGTTAAAATTGAGTTCAGTGATGCACAAAAAAGCTCCAGAGATGCCTAGGATACACATCAAAGCTTTATTTATCCAAAAGGCCAAAACTTTTTTAATTTGTTATGCACTTTAGTCTCTTACTCGTACCAGGACTTCATCAGAACAACCAAAATTCTCGTCAGTTTTGTGAGTTCGGTGGTATAAATTAAGTTTTGTGGATATTTTTATAGTAGTGAGAGACTGGCAGAGAAGGGCAAAGAGTAAAGTTGGAAGACCTGGCAAGTGAAGTCTAGAAAGTGAATGCGGATTTACTTGAATGAGATGCACTGGAGAAGAGAAACTTGTGGCTTTAAAATAAATGTATTTGATTTACATTAGGTACAGTCCTATATGAGTGAAATAGTTTTCTGTTTTATTGGTGAGATATGCTAGAAACATTTGGATGTTTGAGAATGATGATGCTGATTTATTTTTTGAGGCGGCAGCAACAGGACACCATTTTTGCAATTAAAATTTAAGTCCCATGAAATAAGTAAAATGGTAGAAAAGTATAGAAAAGTGGTGTACATTAAGCAATTTCTATGGAAAATGGAGTGCCTAGGTAGAATTTTGGAAGAACTAGTTTATTTTCTGAAGTACATGAAAACAAAGATGAAACAGTTGTCTTTCGGCTTTTCCCAGTTAGGGGTCGCCACAGCGGAACACTGGTCCGCTAATGATTGGCAGTAGATTTTTACATGCAGAGTTGCCAACCCTGACGCACAACCTTCAACGAAGGTACGCCCATTCACGCATGTCTCCAGACAGAAGACGCTCTAGCTGAGAATCGAACGGGACAACGTCTTACTGTGAGGCGACAGCGCTACCGCAGCACCACCACCGCAGTTAATCAAAGATGAAACAGTGAATTTTTTAAAAAGATGCTAGGAATAGACAAGGCATTTGGGTTGCTGTTGACATACATACACATGTGTGTGTGTGTGTGTGTGTGTGTGTGTGTGTGTGTGTGTGTGTGTGTGTGTGTGTGTGTGTGTAATATGTAATTGTATATAATCTACGAGAGAGTAGAGATATAGCGCACGAAAGAGAGCTGTTAATTGTAAAAATCCAGAGTGATATTGGTATAGTTTCTTTCCCGATATGTAAAAGGGTAAATGTTATGGTAGTTTTAGCAATCTAAGAAAAAGTGTACAGTTGAGAGGTGCATGATGCATACGTACCATGATTTTTCAGAATTTACTTGTTTCACACATTGAGATTATATAACAGAGGCTATAAGAGAAAGTCAAAGAATGGCAAAAGTGTACAATGAAGTGTAAATAGATGTTTACTGCAGTGTTGTTTTCCAAATGGAACATAAAATGTTATGTGGTCCTATCTCGCCTACATTCATTACAGATGGGTTCGGAGCTGAGAATCGGCTCCGATTCGGCCGACTATTTTCTAGCACGAAGTCTCTAATTGGCTGGGCTAACCAGTATCCCAGGATGCACCTCGCCCCAACCCCCAGATCTTGTTTGCCGCTCGTTGAGTTAGGACGTGGTCTCAAGCTTGGCTGTGGCTAAGTACACTTTTACTAAACTTTCTAACGTTTTGTACTTCTCTTTATACAAAAAAGCTATTATCATAGCTATATTGTGTTTTTATGTGTGTTTGAGCCTGTTCGGTTAGTTCTTTGGAGAGTGTGTGTGGTTTCCCTTGTGTTTGGCGGGCTAGGCTCGTTTAATTTAGAGGGACCTAGTCCTCTCCTTCGCATTCATTCTCTAGTGTGTTCTGTTGTCGGTTCCTTTTCCTAGGGAATGTTTAAATTAGAGTTCCTGTGTCCAGTAGTGTTTCCCGCCTTCCTCCTGTTGTTGAGTGTTTGGATATTGTTGGACATGTCGAAAGAGCAGAAGGAGCATAAACCCTCCGGGTTTAAAAAATGCTCTAAATGTGCTTATAAAATGTCTATTACAGATGGGCATGCCATCTGTGTTTATTGCCTTGGTGTGATTCATTTACAAGAATCATGCAGTGTCTGCCATCCCTTCAGCTCTAGGGTGCTGCAGGAAAAGAAAAATAAACTGATTTTGAGGAGCCTAGTCAAGCCCTCTTTTGAAGAGGATCTGGAGTCTGCTTCTTCTACTGGCAAGTCTAAATCTACCAGAACTAAGAAAAGATCTCCGGCTCCATCTAGTTCTTCGGCCCCCGGAGAAGATTTTGAAAATAGCTACAACCTCCTCGGCTCCTTTGGCTTCTGAGCTGCAGGACAAGAGCTCTGTTTTGGATACTGCCTCCTCGGCTCCATTGTCCTCTGGGCCGCAGGAGGTGTCTGTGGTACTGGAGTCTACCTCGGCTCTGATCATTTTGGAGCCAATTCGGAGCCGGTCACCCAGTGTTAGACAGGAGTCCATAGGTAGGAGATCCTCATCTCCTTCAGTTTCCTCCAAATCCTCGAGGTTGTCTGAGTTGGACGTGGATAGGGTGGTCCAGAAGCTCCTTCAGTCGCCGGTGTTAGCCAAATTGTTTTCAGCTCTGACCCAGTCGGCTCTGGAACCTACCCCCTTGTCAATACCATGATTCCTCCTCTGAGCACCTCTGTGTCGCCGGAGTGTTCGGCGCCGAGTGATGTCCTTGCGCTGGCTCCGATACCCCTGCCAGGTTTATCGGAGCAGTCATCTGCTCCAACCATTTCGGTTCTGTCATCTGGTTTCAGCATTCAGGTTTCCTCGGTCGGGCCCGAGGGGGGTGCATCGGGACTTGGGCCCCGAGTCTCCCTCTCGGTGCTTCGGCTAGGGGGACCCCGACTCCGGTTGTGGTCTCGGAGACGGGTCAGTCCTCTGATTCGGGGGGGCCCACCCTCGAGGCCATGAGGAGTGCACTGGCCAGGTCGTCAGTGACATCACTTGTATCGGTCACTCCATCCCCATACACCCCGGCTAGAGGCTCTGACGCCCCCCTATCTGTGGACAGTGGAGCTCTAAGGCCTGAGGACACCCCCATGAGTGGCCCCAACTTTCTGAGGGCCCCTCAGAGTCTGTGCCTGAGGAGCCACCCAGGAAGAAGTTGTGCAAGAAGAAGCACATAGACTCCCAAGACGAGTCCATCACCTTGGATACCGACCTCAAAGATGCAGAGGGGTCCCCTAAGTTGTCCTCCGATGACTTCTCTTTCTCCGACATCCTGGAGATATTGAGGCAGAGAGGCGACTGGCCTTCCAAGTCCTCCTCTGAGGAGCAGTCTGTATTCCTCAAGGCCTTTGGAGCTCAACCTTCCGCCTCCTGGGTGTCTCTGCTTCGATGAACTCTTAGACCTGATTTGTCGAAGGGTGTGGGAGCACCCTGATTCCGTGGAACCGGTGCCCAGTCCGAATAAGTTCCTGTCTGCTCCCCCAGGGAAAGAGTTCTTGACAAAAGGGGTCCCTGTAGATGCCATAGTGGTGGCGTCAGCCACTCAGCAGGAAGTTGCAGAGGCTTCTTCTTCCGTCCATCCTCCTAACAAGGAGTCCAGGAGTATGGATCGGTATGGGAAGCGTACCCTGTCTTCAGCGACCTTTACACTGCAGTCACTGAATTACCTTTGTCACTTTACTCTGCTCCAGAGAGATCTCCTCAAAGAGTTGGGAGATACCTCGACGGGTAACATGCCTGAGGCAGTAGCGCAGACTGTTAACGCCCAGTTGTCTACCCTTGGTTCCATTGTCAACTCGTCCATGAGGCTCATATCTTATGCAGCCGAAGGGGCAAGTAGGGCAGCTAGTTCAGGTTTGGCTCTTGGGAGGCAAGCCTGGATGCGCCTATGTCACTTCGCGGAGGCCTTCAAGTCTTCCTTCGCTGACTCCCCCTCGATGGGTCCTCTCTTTTCGGACCCAAAGTGAATGACACTCTCACCAGATGTGAGCAGGAGGGTAAGACTTTATCTGCCGTAGAGGCCTGTTTTTCTCTTCCCTCTAGGCCTTATCCCAAGGCTCAGAGACGAGGGAAGATGTGGTTCAAGAAGTCACAAAAGTCTTTCCCCGCCACTCATGGTGAGCCCCCCTCCAGAGGCAGAGGAGGGGGGAATTATTCTGGAAGACGTCGTCCTAAGGGCAGAGGAGGCCCCCGCAATTTGGGAGACCTAGACTCCTTTCACGGATCTTCCTATCAGCATCCCTGAGGGATCGCCCGACTGCTATTCTGGAGCCAGTCTGGGGCCGTTTTTCGAGGCATCCTCAAGCCTGGGAGAGCATCACTTGGGATCGATGGGTGCTTCGAATATTTACCGGAGGTTACACCATTCCCTTTGCTTCACCCCCTCCCCCAATCAAAAAAATCCCGGATGTTCCACCCAGTCAAAGGGATCGAGCAGCACTAGAGATGTTCTCCATCGACCTCAAGGATTTCTGTTACCACATCAAGATAAACAAAGCATCCAGGAATCATTTACGCTTCCGGCTGGGAGCCAGTCATTTCCAGTTTCGAGCCCTGCCCTTTGGTCTCACCACAGCCCCCAGGGTGCAAAGTGTTTGGCAGTGGTGACAGCTCACCGGAGACGTCTAGGATTACAGGTGTTTCTTTACCTGGACGATTGGCTCCTTACTGCCCCCACCAGGCATCTCCTCATTCAAGCCAGGGAGGCTACCATAACCCTTTGCCAAAGGCTAGGAATTACATTAAACTGGGAAAACTCTGCCTTGCTGCCCTCACAGCGTGTTGTATTTATAGGCGCAGAGCTAGACTCTGTTCAAATGAAGACCTTTCTACCTCTAGAAAGGATAACAGTGTTGCAATCTCGGGTCCAAGCTTTGTTGCCCCGCAAGAAGGTTCAAGCCAGGTTAGTTCTTCAGCTATTGGGATCCATGGCGGCGACCTTCATGCTAGTGCCCTTAGCCAGGCTACACATGTGGATCCTCCAGTGGCTCCTTTCAGTCCAGTGGTCCTTTCAAAATTCCCTCTCTCTCATCCAGTTCTCCTCACGGAACAATGCAGACAGGATCTTCGTTGGTGGCTATGTTCCTCCAACCTGGACAAGGGGAGGAATCTAGTCCCTTTGTCTCCTGCTGCCACAGTGACCACGGACGCATCCCAGATAGGGGGGGGGGCATTATCTGAGCAGAACTGTCCAAGGCACGTGGCAGGATCATGAGGTACACTTGCACATCAATGTCCTAGAGATGAGAGCAGTGCTATTAGCGTTGCAAGCACTCCAGAGCTCTGTTCCCCGGGGAACGATTGTTATTCACTCGGACAGCATGTCAGTTGTGTGGTACCTGAACAAGCAAGGAGGAACCAAGTCTTACCCCCTTTGCAGAGAAGCCATGAGAGTGTGGAATTGGGCAGCATCTTCCCAACGGTTTCTAGTGACAACGCACATTCCGGGAAAATCCAACGTGATAACAGAAAGGCTAAGCAGAGCTATTCTGATGCCCTACGAGTGGTCTCTGTACAACCGAGTTGCAACTCGGATATTCAGCAGGTGGGGTCAGCCTTGCTGCGACCTCTTTGCCAGTCCTCTCAATGCCAAATGCAGCAACTACTTCACCCTGATCCCCCCACAGGGGGAGTCACCCAGGGACACACTAGTCCACGGTAGGCCTCCCGGTCTGCTCTATGCCTTTCCTCCATTTCCTCTGTTACCAAGAGTGATTCAGAAAGCCATTTACTTGGGAAGCAAGATGATTCTAATTGCTCCACACTGGCCCCACCAAGTCTGGTTCCCCTTCCTTCAGCGGTACACAGTGGAAGTCCTTGAACTCTGGATCCAATGCCAGACCTATTGACTCACATGTTGGGACAGTTCCACCCCTCCCTACAGTCCCTCAGGTTGTCAGCCTGGCTGCTCCACTTCCATCATTAGTTAGACTACATTCCCTTTCACCTGAGGTGGTGCATATCCTATCGTCGTCTCACAAGTCCTCCACCAGAAGAATTTACTCCAGCAAATGGAAGAGATTTTCCATCTGGGCTCAGGCCCAAGGCCTGGACCCTTTCACAGCCCCTATATCGGCGGTCTTAGACTTTTTAGCTATGCTGTTCCGACAGGGCTCTGCTCCCTCTACCATTAAGGTGCAGCTGGCGGACATTTCTAACTTCCATGTTTCCTATGAGCCCACTCTTATGGGCCATAAACTTTGCAAAGCCTTTTTGAAAGGAGCCTGGTTACTTCGCCCTCCTGTGTCAGAACCCGTCATGCCATGGGATTTAAATCTGGTGTTGCAAGCCATCACTTCTCTGCCTTTTGAGCCGGCTGCCACTTGCAAACTAAAATTCTTATCCTGGAAGACGGCGTTCTTGGTGGCCATCACTTCGGCTAGAAGAGTATCAGAACTTCAAGCATTGTCCATTAAGCCCCCGTATTTGATCTTCCATAAGGACAGGGTATCTTTGAGACTTAATCCGTCCTTCCTCCCTAAGGTGTCTTCCACGTTTAACCTCCATCAATCCATTGAGTTACCTGTGTTTTTCCAAACTTCTCCAACAAAGCAGAGTTCAAATTTCATCAATTGGATGTGCATAGACAACTGAGATTCTATTTACACAGGATAAAACATAAGGAAATCGGATCAATTGTCTGTGTCCTTCTCAGAGAATAGAACGGATGGCCCCGTTTCCAAGTGCACAATTTCTAAGTGGATTAAGGATTGCATTTCCTTTATTTACTCATCAGCAGGCAGAAACTTACCATTCCCAGTTAAGGCTCATTCCACCAGGGCAGTCTCTACTTCAGTAGCATATCATGCCAGGCTTTCCTTGGACGACATTTGTGCAGCGGCCACCTGGGCTTCTCATCATACCTTTATCTCTCATTACAAGCTGGACGTGGCATCTAGAGGCCGGGCTTCCTTTGGTTCCACGGTTCTCAGGAGTATTTTCCTATGAGCCTCCCGGGTTAGAGGTGCTAGGGACGCTGTCCCATCAGTAATGAATGTAGGCGAGATAGGACCACATAACATCAGTTAGTTATGTACTCACCATAACGATCAATGTATGTGGTCCATCTCGCCTACATTCTTACGTACCCTCCCACCTGCCCCCTTCCTGAAGGATTTGGAGGAAAATTGCTCTGAGACCCTTCAAAATTGTTTTTTATTCCTTTTTCCTGGTGTGTGATATTCTTCTTAGTGAGGTTTGTGTATGTGGAGTGATTGCGATGTATGCAAACAAGATCTGGGGGTTGGGGCGAGGTGCATCCTGGGATACTGGTTAGCCCAGCCAATTAGAGACTTCATGCCAGAAAATAGTCGGCCGAGTCTGAGCTGATTCTCTGCTCCGAACCCATCAGTAATGAATGTAGGCGAGATGTACCACATACATCGATCGTTATGGTGAGTACATAACTGTTTTCACTGATGCAGAATTGGCAGTATATAGGATATGAAGGTTAGTATGAGAAAAATAGAATTTATTTTGCAGAAGAGAATGGTTGTGTGTTTTCAAATGTATTGCTCTTAATAATGAGCATATGTGGACATGGATTTAAGGCGAGTATGATTAGTGCATAAACTAAAGGGGGGAAACCATCTCTTCTGGTTCGTAGTGCAACACACATTCTAAATGTTGCATTTTTAGATTTTTTTGATCAACTAGTCATTACAAGATTTGATTTGAGTGCCTGTATATGTAGGAATGTTATAAGATGTGTCTGGAATTTGCTCAAAGAAGATGGTTGTGTTTGATTCTGTGTAAGGGAAGGGGTAGTGTTTGTCTTCACTTGAACTGTTCATTGGATTTTGTGCGTATGATAACTCAGTGTCTTGTAGGAGTTAATGACTCAGGCTTACAGCCAGGAATAAACTAGGTGAACGTATCTTTTCTCGTAAAGGCTGCAGTCCTTTGATTTTTGGGGGGATGTCTTTATTTTTGTGTGTTTGTATTTTAATTTTTGAGAGTGCTGTTATTGTAGATATTTCTACAGTTATATACTCAAGTGCTTCCTCTTAATGTGTTGCAGGGTCACTTTATTTTGTTGTTGTGGTTAATATATTTTATTGTTGTAGTTTTTAATATCATTCCTGCATGTAAATTTGAAAGTTTTATATATCAAATCTCCAGGCTCACTTTGAAGTGATTAAGGGTTCCCTCTGTCCTATGATGTCTGACATTCTTGGTAGAGATTGAGATTGAGATTTGTGTATGGACTGACTGTTTCTTTGGTAAGATAGAATACCTACATTCTGTTGTCTAGTCTGATGTATTTTTTAACAGCTTTATTAAATGATCACTTAAGTCATAGGCACAGAGTGTTTTGTCAAATGCATACATTGTACACTAAGATGCATGTTTTCTTTCTTTGTAACAGATGTCATTCAGTCTTGCATTGCAAAAGTTGCTCAGTTCCTGCCTTCCATCAAGTCTCACTCCTCCTGAACATTATTCTGCATGTAGTGTTCCCACAAATTCCATTTATTTCTGTAATTTGCTCCTTCGGTTTCTAAAGATCCAACTTCTAGTTCTCTTATCTCTCTTACAATATTCATTATTTCAAACACAGTTGGTTTAGGTTTTGATTTCTGTTTTCTAGCAATGTTTTAGCTGGTAGAATTAAACCTAATGATGGCTTACTTTTTGTCTAGGCAATTCATATCCTGCATCCCAGCTGAAAAGAATCATTTCCTTAGACACAGCTGTTCGCTTCCCCGGTATTTCCAACAGCACTCTGTATGGATTTTTTTAAAACTTGCCAACTCATTACAGTTACAAAAACATGTTCCCAGTTGTGTCTTTCTTCTCCCATCATACCTGCAACATTTGCTGTCCACCAGAGAAAAATTCTTTGGATTCTGCTTGGGGTTTAAAAATGTATGTGCAAACACTTCCCAAGCAAAAATCCTAAACCTTCTGGACTTCGTGGAATACTTAGGAGCCATGCACATGTCCTGTCATTGTTCCCTTGAAAATCGATTAACTAGTCTGTCTTCCCAACATTTCCTAACCTTCTCTGATTGATTCTTATAGTTATGCTGTATTTATATACGCCCTACTAATTATACCTTTTAAACAGCAGTTTCTTTTATAAAGTTGACTAAAAATTCTACCAGAGCAGGTCTTTTACTTGGGGCTCTCCTATCCCTTTCTCTTTGCTTATACTCCATCAGTCCCTGGTAGGAGTCTTGCCCTGTAATCCAAACTTTTTCTTGAACTCATCCCACTCGTAGTTTTTCCCTGTCTTATTTGCTCCCAAAACATTGGTTTGCTTTTCCAGTTTATTTCAGTAAAGTCTAGCCCCTCTTGCCTATTTTCTGGACTCCTAGTTGCAGTTATCCCTACTGGCCAAAAGCTTTCTCCATTCATGTGTTGGCTTTGCTTTTAAAATATTTTTATCTGGTCTGATAGATTTGATACAGAAAGGGTAGATTCCTGTTGATGTTCTTCGTGTTTCACTGTTCGTCACATTTGGGTTATCTGCTTGCAGTAGCCCTCAGTTAGCCTGATTATCAAAGTCTTGAGTTCTGCGTTGGTTGCTGTCTCATATTTCATGACGTCAGGTAGTCAGGGGTATAAACATGCAGCCGACGCCATTACATCAGTCTTTCTTGCCGTGCGGTGCCTGAAGCAGAAGCAGTTCGCAAGTGCCAGTCGGCCAACTCCAGAAATTTTCGTTTTTAGTTTCAGAACCAAAGTCTTCAACTAAAGCTAAGAGGAAACTTTTTCTTGCTCTAAACCGATGTCAGTAAAAGTCAATAATTGTATTTCTTGTGACAAGCAAATACCTCGTAGAGATTTTCATTTGTACTGTATTCCTTGCCTAGGCCCTGACCAATGACGTACCCCGCTGTCAGTTTTGTGCCATCGTCTGTATATTTACACTTCTAAATATTGGTACTCTGTTCAATTATCCAGATATGTCTTAGGTAAGCCATCCGACTACCGACGTTCCGAAAAAACGCAAAGATAAAGACAGAGACAGGCCACCCAGGTCCAAAGCTGCCGATGACGGTGGTCCTAAGCTAGTCACCAGTTCGCTGGTACTCAGTGAGGCGCTTTCGCAGCCCCTGATACCCGCTACTTTAGATTCGCAGGCCTCTACTGAGACCCATTCGGAGTCCGGTATGCCGCAAGATGCTTCAACTGTGGAACTTGCGGATGTCTCTACCTTGGATGGGTCTGGAGCTGCTGTGCAGGCACCAGCTTCTGAGGGTGTATTCAGGCCTACTGACTTGCATATTAAACCAACGCCATCTTCTTCTTCAAGGCCTAAAACTCGAACTATGCCTAGAAAACTGATTCCCAGACTGCATGATCAGGCCTCTATGCCTAAAAAAACGATAAGAATGGCTGAAGACCTTATTACTTTAATAAGGGGAAGCCAGCCTTCCCCCTCTAAGAGACCTAGGACTGAATTTGCTTATTGTACTTCTGACCAGGATTCTGAAATGTCTGTTTCCTTTGAGGACCAGGATTTACCCTTATCTACCTATGATGATTCTGATGCAGAGGAGACTATTCCCTGTGTCCCCCCAGAGGATTTCTCTTTTGGTGAAACCCTGCATATTCTTAGGGAGCACTTTCACTGGGAAATCCAGGATTACTCTGATTCCTAAAAGAGGCTTAGGGATTTCTTACTCCTGCCCCAGCACAGGCCTTTAGCTATCCCTCCTGCACTAGACATTGTTGATGATGCCTTTTCTGAATCTAGCTTGGCCCCTGATTCTTTACCTCCTGCTCCCAGAAAACCCGACAGATATTACAGGGTTCCTGACTCTTACAAGTTCCTTTTTAAAAATCCTACTGCGGATCCTGAGACCATTTCACAGGGATCCAAGGGCATCAAGGATACTACTGCCAAAAATCCTACCCCCCTCTGACAGAGACTCCAGGGCACTGGATATTAGGGCCTTAAACTGACAGTTTCATGTGTTAAAGTATCAGCAGCATGTCATTGGATTGCTTAAACAGAAAATGATGTTGATTCCAGACTGTGCTGAAAATAAGGATTTACAGGATTTAATGCATTCTGCTGAACAGGTTGGAAAGCATACTTTGCAATGTGGTTTTGATTCACTAGAGGCATCTTGCAGGGCTGCTGTCACTGGGTATGTACTTAGAAAGCATGCTTGGCTTAAGGAACAATCTTTGCCAGATCATGTTAAAGCTAAATTGCTGGATGCTCCCTTAAATCAGGACTGCCTGTTTAGCAACAAAGCAGAAAAGTTCTTAAAATATGATGAAGGAAAAAGCTAAATCTATGCAAACTGTTAAAGATTTCCTACAAGTACAAACTCCAAGATTTAGTAGACATTGGCCCTCTAAGAATTGGCCTTTTCCTGCCTCTTCCAGGCCTTCAGTCCAAACCCAGAACCAGCAGAACACCCAGGCTTCAGTCTCAGGGTATGCACAGGACTAAACAGTGGGGGCTCCCACTTCCAAATCTGGGAGTAGCAAGACTCCACCCTATGGTAAACTGTCTCGATGACTTAACCTTAAAACTTCTCAGCACTTCTCAACTGGTTGCTTCTTTAGGGGGAAAGATTGCTCTGCAGGCAAAAAAAATGGGAACTCATTACCCAGGACAAATGGGTTTTAAATATAGTTTCCCAAGGATACAGATTTCACTTCCACACATTACCAACCCCAAACGGTTGGCCGGATCTCCCCCCAAATCAGTGGGTAGAGGCTCAAAAGCAAGTACTCTCTCTCTGTCTCTGTCTCTGTCTCTGTCTCTCTGTCTCTGTCTCTGTCTCTCTCTCTGTCTGTCTCTGTCTCTGTCTCTCTGTCTGTCTCTGTCTCTCTCTCTGTCTCTGTCTCTGTCTCTCTCTCTGTCTCTGTCTCTGTCTCTCTGTCTCTGTCTCTGTCTCTCTCTGTCTGTCTCTGTCTCTCTCTCTGTCTGTCTCTGTCTCTGTCTCTCTCTCTGTCTCTCTCTGTCTCTCTCTCTGTCTCTCTCTGTCTCTCTCTCTGTCTCTCTCTCTGTCTCTCTCTCTGTCTCTCTCTCTGTCTCTCTCTCTGTCTCTCTCTGTCTCTCTCTCTGTCTCTCTCTGTCTCTCTCTCTGTCTCTCTCTCTGTCTCTCTCTCTGTCTCTCTCTGTCTCTCTCTCTCTCTCTCTGTCTCTCTCTCTCTCTCTCTCTGTCTCTCTCTCTCTCTGTCTCTCTCTCTCTCTGTCTCTGTCTCTGTCTCTCTCTCTCTGTCTCTCTCTCTCTGTCTCTGTCTCTCTGTCTCTATCTCTCTGTCTCTCTCTCTCTGTCTCTCTCTCTCTGTCTCTCTCTCTCTCTCTCTCTCTCTCTCTCTCTCTCTCTCTCTCTCTCTCTCTCTGTCTCTTAAGCATAGAGGCTATTCAAACTGTACCAGAAGAGGAAAAGGGACAAGGTTTCTACTAGAGACTTTTCCGGGTACCCAGAAAAGACAAACTCCTGCCGTCCTATCCCAGTTCATGTTAGGCAAAGCCCCTCACTGACTCTCTTCAAGAGAAATCTTGATGAGTGGATGGGAGATCATACGTTTACCCCAGGGGTCACATCTGTGTCACAACTAGACAGGGGCACAGTATTATAAATCTATTCTGTGCATTTTTGTACCATTTCATGGGGTGGCGAAAGCCACATCACTATGGCTAGGCTTACAAATGCCCCAGGGCAGATAGCCTAGTACTAAACTATGAAACTATATTAAACACCTTTTTGGTGATCCGAAAATTCAAGATGCTAACTCTTCACCAGTTGCTTCCTATGCTAGGCAAAGATGCCTGGTTGGCAACACTGGATTTAAAAGAAGCCTACCTGCACATCACAATCAGGGAATCCGGCAGAAGATACCTATGCTTCAAAGCAGTCTACATACACTATCAGTTCTGTGCACTGACTTTGACTTATCTACTGCGCCCAGGGTATTCACAAAGTGCCTAGCTCCAGTCATTGCATTCTGCAGGCAAAGAAATATTCAAATATACCCATACCCAGACGATTGTCTAATTTGGGCAGAAAGCCAGTACATACTTTTGAGTGATCTGGCATTTGTACATAAGGTGCTAACTTGTCTGGGGTAACCTGTCAACAAGTTATATTCCTGGGAGCAGGCTTGAACACAACTTCCCAGATGGCTTTCCTCACTCCAGAGAAACAAATTCATTTGACAACTTACTTCAAACTAATGGCCACAAAAACCCTGCTATCTGCAAGGCAAATACTGCAAATCTTGGGGTTCATGGGTTCCTGCATTTTACTAATTCCATATGCAAGACTGCATATGAGGAAACTACAGTGGTATCTAAAAAGCCTATGGTGTCAACATTCTCAGGATCTAGAAGCAGTGATACCCATCATACCTTGCCTACATCTAGAGTTCCTTTGGTGGGCAGAGGCCTGCCACCAAAACAAGGGACTACCATTCACTCTACCTCCTGCCGCCCAAACCCTAACAACAGATGCATCAGACTATGCATGGGGGGCTCACCTGGCAGGGAAGTGCATTCAGGGCAAATGGAACCCAAGTCAAATGCACCTGCATATCAATCAAAAAGAAATGTTAGCTGTACAGAATGCTCTGACAGCCTTCAAGGACCACATTCTTCCAGGACAATTAATGGTAAGGACAGACAACACCACAGTTATGTGGTACATAAACAAGCAGGGGAGGTACTCATTCTTACCCCCTCTGCAGACTAGCCATGGCTCTGTGGAACACGGCCTTGAGCTACCAAGTGCATTTACAGACTCAATTCCTACCAGGAAAACTAAATACACTGGCAGACGAACTCAGCAGAAATGTCATGGACCCACACGACTGGAAACTGGAACCTGGAACCAAAGATTTTCAACATGTTGATAAACAAATGGGGGTGCCCAGATATAGACCTGTTTGCCCTCCCCCCTGTACTACCAATTGGACAAATTCTGAACAAGGACTACCCACAAACAAGCTTGGAAAGTGGATGCTTTGTCCTTCAGCTCGAAAAATCTATCAGTTTATGCCTTTCCTCCTCTGCCTCTCCTCTCCAAAGTACTACTAAAGATCAAACAGGACAAACCTGGCCATGCCAACACTGGTACCCCCTCTTGCGCAGTTTGTCACTGCTGGCTCCATGGCACCTGCCTCGGACTCTTACCCTGCTGTCACAGCAGGAGAGCCAGATTCTGCACCCTGAGCTTCAAACCCTGACCCTGGCAGTCTGGCTAATTTCCGAATCTGTCCATTACTATCCCTCAGCAAACAAGTGTTGGATGTCATTTTGGAGGCAAGGAGGCCTAGTACTAGAAAATCTTATGCCGAAAAATGGAAAAGATTCCATGCCTGGAACCAAACTCAAGGGATGGGCACAGCAGCACCCAATATACCTCAGATTCTTCAATACTTATCTGAGATGTGTCACAAGGGCCTTTCTTTTTCTTCCATCAAAATTCACGCCTCAGCCATTTCAGCTCATTACAACACAGAACCACCCCTCTTCTCTCATCCACTGCTCAAGCAGTTCCTCAGAGGGGCCAAAAACTTAAGACCACCGAGGGAGCTCCAACTCCAGCCTGGGACCGTAACTTTGTATTGGAAAAACTCACTCTTCCTCCTTTTGAGCCAGCTGCAAGTGCAGAGTTAAAATTTCTTTCTTGGAAAACAGCCTTCCTTTTAGCAATTACTTCAGCAAGAAGGGTATCTGAACTACAGGCCCTTATGGTAGTGGAGCCTTTCATCATATTTCATGCGGACAGGGTGTTCCTCAGGACCCAATCCCTTCATGCCCAAGGTGGTATCCAATGTGGCTCTTAATCAGTCCATTCATTTGCCAACCTTCTTCTCTTATCCACAGAACAATGGGGAAAGGATACTGCACTCCTTAGATGTGCACAGACAACTTAGATTTTATTTGGATAGGACCAAACCTCAAAGGAAATCTGAACTGCTCATGGCATTTGCTGCAGGGGCAGAGGGGAAGGCCATTTCAAAGCAAACCATTTCTAAATGGATAGGCCATTGCATTCATTTCTGCTATAAGCACCATGGTAAACCATGTCCCACAGGGGATTAGACCCCATTCAACCAGGGCTGCGTCTACCTCTACAGCTTTTCTCAGAGGTGTACCTACCAGGGACATCCTAGAAGCTGCTACCTGGAGTTCTGTACATACTTTCACCCAGCATTACCATTTACCAATTTTCTCTAAATCCAGAGCTGACTTTGCCACTGCAGTCTTGCAGGGCCTTATAGCTGGTCCTAATGCTATCTAAATGCCTCCTCCCATCCTTAGCTTTGGGCATCTACCCGAATGTGATGACTGCAACAGTGAAACACAAAGAACGTAGTACATTTGTTTACACTTACCATAAATGTAGATGTTCGAATGTATTCACTGTTGCAGTCCTGGTTACCCTCCCTCCAGCCCCCTGACTTCTTTTGGCTATACCTCTACTCTCCTTTACTATGTTTAAAAGCTTTTTGGTGTATTTGCTTTTTTGTTGGAGGTGTAACCTTGTGTATGTCTTATTGCTTCCCATTAGGGGGGCAACTGACATCTGCGGCAAGAAAAACTGATGTAATGGCATTGGCTGCATGCTTTATACCCCTGACTACCTGATGTCACAGAAGATGAGACGGCAACTGACGTGGGACCCAAGACTTTGATAATCAGGCAGACTGATTTTATATATATATATATATATATATATATATCTATCTATAAAGGACATGAACGTTTCCAGCGGCGTCCCTGGGTAAAGGCTCAAAATGGTGCCATCTCAATGGTCTGACCTTGTACTGTAGTCCCTTAACTGCTGCCTTGCATATCTTGCATAAGGCAGATCTGAATTATCCATTGCAATGTTCAATTCCTATATCAGGCAGTATCAAACTGTTTATTGACTTTCTTACCTTAGTATTTTCGGGACAGCAATCCAATCTCCTCACACCCTGTAAAATACAGCAGCCACCACTCATTTCTCATGTTCTTCCATTCTTGAGCTAGCATTATCCACATCACATAGCGCCACGTGACATCCCAACTTGCCTGTTATTGTCCAATACCTGTCAATACATACCTATACACAGAAAACCACAAAAAACAAAGAGAGTCAAAAAAACACGTAGTTGAAACAGCAGCACCAGGGACGCCCTCTGGGAAATATATTCCAATTCTGTAACTCCACGAAACCACCAAACAAAAGATTCACGTTTTTGTAATGACTTTAATCCACAAAATACACAAATACAGTTAAGCGCTTTCACCCAGGTTCATCCCAGGCTTCTTCAGAACAAAATTAATTTGAAACCTAAATGAGTTTAAATATAGAAAATAGTGACATGTGACATTACGTAAATGCAATTAATTAAATGCATTCCAATTAATTATATTACTTAAAATTTGTTAAAACATGATAATATAATAAATATTAAAAAACTGACCATTCAAAAAAGTTTTTCTTATAAATATGTGTTAATATGTTTCTTCCTATTTGATTGTGTTAGTTGAATGATAATTAAAACAGTTGTAAGAAAATTCTAAGTAAAAACTGTTGTTCTAGTATGCTATAGATCCAAAATAAATAACAATTAAAAATAGATTGTTGTGTTGCATGTCCAGTGTACCTTACAAACCAGAATCAATAGTTTGCTTATTTTACTATAGCAATAAATAAATATATATAAGTGATTCTATATGTAATATTAAAAATAATCAGTAAAAGGTACAATAAGAAGAATATATTGAAACTGTTCACCTCGAATATATAGCTGCTAAGTACACCTTAGGAAATCAGTAAAAATAAATAAAAACAAATAATTGCAAATAGTGAAGGGAACATCCCAGTGTTCCGTACCTGTAACCTGGCTGCTCTCATTCTCAACACTGCTAATATTAATGTGGTCATTCAACCCGGGAGTCCTGCCAGCATCTAATTTCAATTGCCAAAACAATTCCCGGTATTCTAATTTAGTCTCCCAACTTCCTCCTCTAGGGTCCACTTCAACCTGTTCAATCACACAAAACTTTAATTTCATGTTGGGACAACAAAGTGAATGTTTAAAGAAGGCGTTGGAATCTTTGCCTGTCCTCACTTCATATAAGTGTTCATACACCCTTCTACACAATGGTCTCTCAGTCTTCCCAATATAAAAACTGGAACATCGTGCACCATCCTAAATATACCACCCTGGATGATTTACAGTTAAAGTATCCCTGGGTTTGGATATAAATCTTCCTAGAGGGAATAAATACAGTAGGTGTGTCGGCAATGTAGGAACATTGATGGCACCTTCCACACTTGAAGTGCCTTTCTTCTTGTGTTTAGGAATCTGTATATGTTCCTTGTTCCCCCTCTCTAAATATTCCTTTAAGTTGAGGTCCCTTCTGCGAACAAATTTGGGAAAATTTGGAATGTGTTCTGATATGTCATTATTGATTTTCAAAATGTACCAACATTTGTTAATAATTTCCTCAGTTAAATAAGAGGTGTCCGAAAAAGTGTGAATGAAAGTATCCGAACTAAATTCCTTGTTTTCACTAGTAATAGTAATACCTATACACACATACATATACACACATACACACACTATATATATATATATATATATATATATATATATATATAGATATATAGATATATAGATATAGATATATAGATATATAGATATAGATATATAGAGATAGAGAGATAGAGATAGAGAGATAGAGATATATATATATAAAGGACATCAAGGTTAATTAACCTTGAATCAGATAATGGATGCCACTGCAAAGAATCACTGTTGAAATATTTGTGCATGGACTAAATCCCTTACTAAATATTTGCCAGACTCTAGTTCAAGTGGTGCTATGGCTTTAATATACTCGTGCGTTTGCTCATGCCTTCCAAATATCCCCACCATTACATACCAGTTTTGCAGTGTAGTAACCACCCGACATGCCCATACACCTTTAGCCATCAATATGCAGCTACTCCTGTTCATGTGAGTATGTGAATTCATTTTCAGACTTAAGGTGTGGAAGCTACACTGAATAATTCTAGGTGCTTGTTCAGGCACAGGACAACCATAACGCTTACTTTAGCTATGTCCAAAACTTCAAAGGTAGTGCACATCAGTGTGCAGAACTGAGTGATAATGGAGCTAGAATACATAAATCTGCTGGCCAAAAAAATTAGTTTTGCCAATCCTGTCCCAAGTTGCCCTCCAGAAAATACCCCCCACCAACTATCACTAGGGAGTAGGTCCTAAATGCATTCTCCAAGACTGAACATTTGGCATCAATGACTGCTTCTCCAGTTGGCTTGAAACTGTCTACTGAACAGCTTAACCAGCAGAATATCGCCATTATCTGTAATTTTAACTCCGAATTTTAAGTCACCTATAGCAAACTGACAGTCATTTATAATCCTACTGTCACCAACCACAAAAAGTAAAATTCTTAAACAGTATTAATTTAATTAAAAAAATGCAGCACTAAGCCCTTGGGCGACCTGCGAGTTCCACAACTAAGCAGAATTCTATAGAAAGCAACGCACACAGATTGTTTCATAAAACAGCATACCTACCCCCAAACATTAAGCTAGGCCTCGTCTGTCCACATGATGCACCTAGACAATATCTGACTTTACTTTATAATGAATGCATGAATAGATTACACTGGTTAACACATTCAAATACATACATTGAAATGCATAAGACTTTAATAGCTTAGCATTTGAATTTCTAATTCAATTTAATGAAAGTCAGTACCAAGCCAGAAAACAATGCACACCTCATCAAGTTGCAGATGATCATTTCCACCTCTGCTGGCACCCATTGTTTAATCCAGTATGTCCAAGATCAAAAGCCAAGGATGACTGTAGCAATTTTAGAATAATTAACATGTAAACCAATTGACTCAAGCTTCCCTTACATAATTTCAGTTTGTGGTAACTATTTTTTTTATATAATTAGTCCAATGTTTTAGTTAATGTAACCAACTTCAAGAAACTGAAATTTGCAGTGGAAATTGACATCTGCAGAAGACACTAAAGTTATGCATAAAGTTGTAAAAGCCCTATTTATAAGCTTGTAACGCACTTGGAACAGATGTGAAAACAATTTCAGTGAAACTCGGGGGAACCACAAATAGCTGCCCAAGAGGAGAATTGAAAAACAGAGGTTGGCATGAGAGGACACATTCATTTTAATGACATGCTTTATAAAATAGGACAACAGGAACTGGTGCTGATAATGGTGGACCTGAATGCACACAGGACAGACAAAATAGGATACGAGGACTGTCTGGGTCCACATTGGTGAGGCAGTAGAAATAGACAGAGGCGCCACTCTAGACCACTGTCAGCTGTCTTGATAGTAGCCAACACATGGTTCACAATGTGATAGTGTCACAATATTGCATACAAGAGTGGATAATGTGCAACTTGGGTAAACTTTCTAATGTGGAAAGGAGAATGGGGTAGAATCAGTG